>NW_027283052.1:0-28008 GCF_046629955.1 Centroberyx affinis | reverse complement strand
TGTTTCCAGGGACCTGAGATCTGAGAAACAGAGAGCAGGGCAGAAGAGGGACAAGAGAGAGAGAGAGATAGAGAGAGATAGAGAGGAAGTTAGAGGGTAAGCTGGAGGGAAGAAGGGAGAGATGAGGCAGGAGAAGAGACAGATGGAAAGACAGGGAGGGAGGGAGAGAGAGAGAAAGAGAGAGAAGAGACAGAGAATGAGAGAAATCTAGAGATAAACAGTATTTAAAGGTGCCTCATGTAGCATTTTAACATCTATCTTTTTGAGACATTAGTATAATTACTAATTATAATAATAACAATAAAAAACATCAATAACGGTAAACAAACAAAACTATCAACAGGAACATTGGCAGCCTCTACAGCCCGTCTGTGCTGCATTTTACATTGTGTGCCACGGATTTCATGAGAAATCTGCTGGCTTGCTTAACGGCACAAAGGGAGATTGCTTTATGGCACAAAACAGGAACTAGTTATCAAGGGCTGCTTTCAGCTCTTCTTCTCCTTCTTGATCTTGAAAACAAATGGAGTGACGCCAGGGAGCAGGAAGGAGACAAGTGGCAACATCCTCTTTGTAACAGAAAGTAAAAAGGATTTATGGGAAATTTGATCTTAATTTTGAAAAGCACAAAGTGCTGCATGTAATACGTTTAATTACACAGTGGAATAAATCAGCAGCTATAAATTGATGCCCAAATGAAAATCAGGTGCACAGCTTCCGGAACAGAAGACAAAAGCAACCATGAACTGATGAAGGGAGGAAGGAGGAGAAACTGGGAGGGAGAGAGAGACAGAGACACTTAGAGAAAATACCCTGGTGATGTCATCGCTGTCTCTGGTCTGTGTGCCATAAATATTGCATACTGACCTCTCTCTCTCTCCCTGTCTGTTTTGTGCGTGTGTGTGTGTGTGTGTGTGTGTGTGTGTGTGTGTGTGTGTGTGTGTGGGAACCCAGGCCTGTCCACGCTGTCTCCGGCCGGCTCGGGCAGGGGGAAGGACCGGGGGAAGAGCCGGAAGTCCATATTTGGCACGGCTCCCGCTCGCTCCAGCACACCAGGGGAGGCCGCGACCCAGAGCCGCGCCCCTGGGAAAGGTACGCAGGGCCACCGGGTGGTGTGTGTTTGTAAGAGTGTGTGTGTGTGTGTGTGAGAGAATGAGAAAAATAGTGCATGAAAAAAAGACTGTAGCGTGGGTGTGTGTTTGAGAGAGAATGTGTCTGTGAGCGAGAGAAGGTATAAATGTGAATGTGAGGAATGAGTGAGAGAGAGGGTGTGGGTGTGTGGGTGGGTGTGTGGGTGTGTGTGTGGGGGTGGGTGTGTGTGTGGGGGTGGGTGGGTGGGTGTGTGTGTGGGGGTGGGTGGGTGGGTGGGCGTGTTGTGCGCACATGTGCACAAATCCATGTGTGTATTTTGTATTGGAAAAGAGGCCCAGACAGGACACCCACTTAGACCTTGACATCCCTGACTCCCCCATGGGAAAAATACAGTTAACATTTCCACTCTTCAAATGGCAATCTCCCACTGTTAGTCCTGGGACAGTGTGGTCCGACAATGTGCATTAAGTGCTTCTCAAAATCTTTGTTTGGGACCCAAAGCTAAAGATTAAAATAGTTCCCCGACTTAATATGGAGAAATTGATTATATAAGCTGCTGAGGAACTCTGAGTCTCCTGAGTCTCTCTCGACTCAGAAAACCACGCCATAAGAAAGGTGATTTTTTTTTTTGTATATATGGCCCCCAGAGAGAAAGCTTGAGTGCCACAGTGTTAAGAGTAGATGTTATGGCAGAATGTGAACCAAAAAAATGTAAGCCTGTAGATATAAATAGTTGCTGTATTCTCCTGAAATCATAAAAGAAACAAGTACCCAGTAACTCATTATTCAGCATAATTAGCTTGAAAACATGCAGGCGCCTAGATGTGTAAATGTTAAAACCTCTCTCTCTCTCTCTCTCTCTCTCTCTCTCTCTCTCTCTCTCTCTCTCTCTCTCTCTCTCTCTCTCTCTCTCTCTCTCTCTCTCTCTCTCTCTCTCTCTCTCTCTCTCTCTCTCTCTCTCTCAGGTGGCGCTGAGTGTCTGCGGCTGAGCTGGGAGGAGCAGCAGACGTCTCCCGTCCTCAACACGCCCGCCTCCCTCAGCGCCATCATCCGCACGCCCAAGTGCTACCACATCTCCTCCGTCAACGAGAACGCCGCCAAGCGCCTGTGCCGCCGCTACTCTCAGAAGCTGATCCAGCACACCGTGTGCCAGCTGCTCAGGACCTACCCCGCCGCCACCAGGATCGACTCGGCCAACCCCAACCCTCTGCCCTTTTGGCTGCACGGGGTCCAACTGGTGGCCCTCAACTACCAGACTGACGGTGAGGACAGCCTTGTTCATACCATGGACCATGACTTATGATGTTAGTTTTAGGGCTGCAACTAACGATTATTTTCATTGTCGATTAATCTGTCGATTATTTCCTCGATTAATCGATTGTTGTTTGGTCTATAAAATGTCAGAAAATGGTGAAAAATGTTGATCAGTGTTTCCCAAAGCCCAAGATGACATCCTCAAATGTCTTGTTTTGTCCACAACCCAAAGATATTCAGTTTACTGTCATAGAGGAGTAAAGAAATCAGAAAATATTCACATTTAAGAAGCTGGAATCAGAGAATTTTGACTTCTTTTTCTTAAAAAATTACTCAAACCGATTAATCGATTATCAAAATAGTTGGCGATTAATTTAATAGTTGACAACTAATCGATTAATCTATTAATCGTTGCAGCTCTAGTTCGTTTGGGTCGACACCTAATTTATGTCCAATCCACCATTATGCTCCATGATGTTTTTTTGTGAAAGAAGCCGAAGAGGAGAATCAATTTCAGTATTCTTGTCTATTCTATTCTATTCTATTCTATTCTACTAGGATAATCCATGTCTAAGGTGTTGGCCCTCTCCTGTATGATCATACAAGTTTTTCTGTGACTTTTTTTTAGCAGTCATTAATTTGGCAGGCCTTGGTATTTTTGTTGTCATTTTGTTGACAAAGTATACTTTAGCACCAAAATCCAAACTGAGGAATCACATCGCTCTATCTTGGCATTTGCTGTGGTCCACTCCTGCCTCACCTGCTCTGTAACACTTCATTCAGAAACACAGAGTCGGGACGGACCTTTGCTATCGCAGCACTGGCTGTGTTTTTCCAAACTTGTGCTGGAAACCTGACAGACACAGATGGATCTATGCCAGAACTTTGTTTTGTCTGAAAATGACTCAGATTTATTAATAATATATAATAATTTGTTTTTCTTTCGTGCCAGCACTCGTTTTGCAAGAGTAGGCAGCAGTTTTTTTTGTTTTTCAAAGGGTGGATATCTGATTTTGGAAATGCCTCTTTGTTTTGGTTTTCATACACAGATTAATGCAGTCCTGGAAGGCTTTATTGCAAAGTGATATGTCAGCTTTTCCTTAGATTAATAAGGATATTAAAGGCAAAATAAATTAGAGAGATGGATTGATAAATTTGTGCTAACAAGCGCTTATCTCTGTTGATCAACCTTTAAATGACTGCCGGGTTGCCTTTTTTTAACCTTTTGGTCTTTTATACACAGAATGATACATTGCTGGAAGGCCTTAATGCAAGGTGATATGTTTTTCCACTGCCCAGAGCCAATTCAGCCCTTTTTCCCAAACAGAAAATGGAGGAATTTGAGATAACGTTTAGTGAAACAATGAGTGTTTCTAAGAGGAGTCTGTGCTTCCCGGTCTGTGTTGTCTCTGTGAAAACTAACAGATAAAGTTAACTCTTGTCATGGTCTTTTTAAAGAATCTTAGATCCACATAACTCCAATTTATTGTCTTTCTCCCTCCTCCTGTCTGTCTAGTTCTCTTTCTCTTTCTTTCTTTCTGCCTCACTCCCTCTTTTCCTCATTCTCCCTCCCTACTCTTTTTGTCTTTCTCCTACTTGTCCAGCGCCCTTAAAGTCTCTGCCGTCTTCTTTGACTCTCTAAACCTGATAGATGAAGTCAGCTGCTGTCATGTTCTGTAAATGGCATATTGCATTAAATAACCTCTCCTCCTCTCCTGTTCTTCTCTTTTTATCCTTGTCTCACTCCCTTTCTTTTTCATCTGTTCTCTTCAGTTCACTCCCCCTCCCGTGCTTTCTCTATCTCTCCCTGCCTTTCCAATCCCAGTATCCAATATTTTTTTTCATTTGCTTTTCATGCAAAGTACTTTGAATCTATTTCTGAAAAGTGCTATCTAACTTTTTTTGTTTTAACATTTTTTAGCATTAGTATTACATACACAATAAATACTTAGTCTCAGAGGCAAAACTTGATCACCTAAGTATGTGGAAGGGACTTGTGCACTTAGATGTAATGACAGTTTTTTATTGGACAGGCTTTCAGACTAGTTGATCTACATCATGGCGTACAAACAAGACACTGCAATGGGTTGAGTTAAACAGGAAAAACCATTGCAATTAACAGTGTGCCGCCTGACAATTTTTTCTACCATTAATAATTTTACTTTCAACCCCTTCAATTGCCTGTGCAGTTGAGTCAAGTGTTGTTCTGTTGTGGATATTTGCTGAAGTGCCACATAAGTGATCTTAATTAATGTTATTAACCCCCCCATCCCTTTTCCTCCCTCTTTCTTTCCAGACCTGCCAATGCAGCTGAACACGGCGTTGTTCGAGGCCAACGGCGGCTGTGGCTACGTCCTGAAGCCAGCAGTGCTGTGGGACCGCGGCTGCCCCCTCTATCAGCAGTTCAGTCCGATGGAGAGAGACTTGGAGAACATGAGCCCCGCCGTCTACTCCCTCACGGTGAGATAAGATGACATGTGAAGTGCTAGATATCTGTTTTTAAGGGGGGAAAAAATGTGACCTGAGTCTCATCACTCAGTGGTTCAAAGGTGATTCCATCCTCAGTAATAATAGTGTTTGTTGGGTGAATATCTTAAAATGGCTAATAACGTAAATGCTTTTCCAAAATGAGTTTTATTTTCACGTTAGAAATAATTTCATAACAGTAGGTGTCGCTTTTATCAAATGCTTGATATCTCATTTTCAAACACTGAATGGGAAAATATAGATACAGTAAAAAAAACTGCAAAAAATTGGTCTAAAACTGAGTTGCACCCCTGTTTTCACCCCTGTTTTCACAATCCCGTTCTCAGATGTCTGAAGGCTTAAAAATCCTTTTCCTCACTTTCAGCTACATCTTCCTGTCATGGCTGAAATGGATTAATCGTTGAAATCAATAAGGGATCAGAGCTTTCACTTGGATTCACCTGGTCAATATAATTTCATAGAGTGAGCAGATGGTGCTCATATTTTGGACGTGCATTGCACACGTCACACTCAGTCACACATCATTCATTAGCATTACACACACCATTTATGTAAACGTCAACATGTGCACTGTACATGCACGTATGCTCACACACACACTGTACATGGTATGGCACATAAAATATGACCGGACGCACAAACACACATGCTGCTGCTCAGTACTCCTATTAGGTCCATAAAGCAGTGTTAGGACAGCTTCATTATATTGTGGACTGCATGTGCTTTCACTATTTGACAGTCATGAAGGCCACCCAGTTAATCCCATATAACAGTGAATGAGCACAGGACCTCATAAAAGCTCTGCGCTGTAAACCGCTCTCTCAAAGACCCGCAGCGGGAGCGCAGATCGAGCATACAATCACGCTTGTGATTTCAACGAGAAATTTGACATCTGATCATAAAGATTGGATTTTATGAGATCACATCGCTGTGAGTCCACAAACTCAGCCTGAAAATTCCCTGCATGCATCTCTAGTGGCTGTGTTTAGTTAATGCTGCGTGTATTCTATTCTTTTCTGTCCTTTCCTGACCGTTACTGTACCAAATCTGGTTTTGAAGATCTCGAAGCTATGTGAGCAAATTGAGGATTTTCTTTGCGTCCCGGCCTGTCACTGAATGCATCTTCGGCGTAATGGGACGATAAAAACTGCACTGAAATGACACGAGAGAAGTCACAGCCTCAGACTCATCATGTCATCTGATCTGCAGTCTCTCATCTTGATGCCATACTACATGGGCTCACATTCAGATGCAGTGTGGATGGGGAGGTTTTGCCACTAACTGTGACCAATTACATTTTTCCATGATGCTTCTGTTCTTTTTAGCTGTGACCGCCACTGTTGTCAGTTCTCATTCCTGCTGCAGGCACAGTGGCACATTCCCATGGTATTGCAGCTCTTAGTGTATACTGTGTATTTTAACCATACTGTCGCTCTCTCCCAGGGTCACTGTTCATTACTGTTCTGCCCTACAAAACTAAAGAGCATGAGTAGTGAAGCCAAAAAAATGACTTCAAAGTTTATCTCCTGTCCTGACAAAAGTATGGTTGGCACAAGTCAATAGCACATCGTTTACTGGCGAGTATTACATATACATTTTGTTGATATTAAATCCAAAAGACACAAAAAGTGGTTACTGCTGTTTGCCTTTGTAGGCCTCTCATAAAAGTGAG
The DNA here is from genome assembly GCF_046629955.1 of Centroberyx affinis. Taxonomy (NCBI): domain Eukaryota; kingdom Metazoa; phylum Chordata; class Actinopteri; order Beryciformes; family Berycidae; genus Centroberyx; species Centroberyx affinis. The sequence continues at coordinate 21,503 of NW_027283052.1, read as the reverse complement.
ATATCCAATTTAAGTGAGAATAACCTGAAGCTAAACAAAAGCTAAATAAAGAGTAGAAAAAACACAACAAAAGCGCGTTAATATGTTTGAGATTTTAGTTTTGCTGCACTTAATTTGTGTGAGGAATGTGAGTAGTCTTGCACTGTTTATCCACCGGCAGTCATTATCATCTATGAGGTACAGATCATCCTTAGATCAGCAGCCCTGCTCTTAGAGGCACTGAACACTGGTCTTGTAAATCCAGTTGTATAAACAGAAGGATGTTCTAACACTCATAAAATCTGTGTGAGTGTGTGTGTGTGTGAGAGAGAGAGAGAGAGAGAGAGAGAGAGAGGTGAAATAGAGTCTCCATTGACAGGTCAGAGCGACTTCACAGTTGCTTAGCTTGGCTTGAGGTCGTCTCACACCTGCTCTTTGAGTATTTCATCAAACGAACTGAAAATAAGCCTGATTTAGAGGCTGGGGATCATGTAAGAAGAATCTGACTGCAAGTGTTGTACATGATGTGATCAGTGTTAACTCATTAATAATGCCACACATGCCTCTCCTCTCCGCTCCCAGATCGTGTCCGGTCAGAACGTTTGTCCGGGCAACAGCGCCGGCAGCCCCTGCATCGAGGTGGATGTTCTGGGCATGCCCGTCGACAGCTGCCACTTCCGCACCAAGCCCATCCACCGCAACACCCTCAACCCCATGTGGAGCGAGCACTTTCAGTTCACCGTGCACTTTGAAGAGATGTGCTTCCTGCGCATCGCCGTGGTGGAGAACAACAGCTCCCAGACCACCGCTCAGAGGACGCTGCCTCTGAAGGCCCTCAAGCCAGGTAGGAGCCAATTACATGCTGTGGATGGGAAACATTTATAGAACAGGGTCTATAAGAGCAACTATCAAGCTCTCACAGCTGCAACTGAAGGCCCTTAAACTAGGTAGGAGCCTCACATAAATAAAACCCTTAGAGGGGTTGGACCCATGCTGCAGATGGGAAAATTTACAGAACAGAGTTTACAAGAAAAACTCTCAAAGCTGCCACTGAAGGCTTCAACCAGGTAGAAACCAACTCTACAAGGGGTTCTTAAAGTATGTGTCAGGATTGCAACAAATATTTGATGCATTTTGCCAATGTGGACAAGTTTATCCAATTCTCTCCACAGTCCAATGGCCTGTTTTCCGGCAGCAGAAAAATGGCGGTAGTAAAACAGAAAAAGTATAATTGTGTTCTTGATTATTCAGGTATTCGATGTAAGATTTGATAGATTATTAGAAAATAAAAATAATCAATAGTTGGAATCCAGCATGGATTACAATCTTATTTCTAGTGGGTCCATTCATAACAGTGCTAGAGTGTTTTGATTAGCCTGAGTCAAAGGATCAACCTTAATTTGCTCAATTTGGGTCCCTGGCTGAAAAAGTTAAGGAATTAAAGTATAATCTTTATAGAACCCTTGTAAAATGGTTTTAAATGGCTGATAGAATAAGTTCTACACAGAACTACAACTCTGAGATCATCACAACATTAAAATTACCACTAAAGTCTTTTCAGGGAGGGAGGCAGATTAGGTGACAGGGTGGCCTAAAGGTGAAAGAGACTATCCTGTAGCCTAAAGGTCACGAGTTTGATCCCTGCAACAGCCAATGTGTGTCACTGAAAAGCCATGTGTGGTTAAAGTGTTCTGGTACCTGCTCACTCACTGTCAATTGCTCTTGATATGAACATCAACTAAAAATGTAGAAATGTAAAAAAAATATAAATTCAAGCTATTACGAAACACTTAAACGTGTAAAAAGGATTCAGGTTATTCTAATACAGTTTCAGAGCAGTGTAGAGTCTAAATACATTTGTGTGTGTGTGTGTTTCAGGTTACAGGCATGTCCAGTTGAGGACGCAGCATAACGAGTCACTAGAGGTGTCCAGCTTATTTATCTACAGCTGCAGGACAGAGGAGGGACCTACAGGGGGCGCTATTACCTCATCCATGGTAAGAAGCATCCAACACAAGTCCTGGGACTGGATGGGTTGGGGATAGTTTTGTTATCGGTACTGTTCTTCTCAGATTTCTAAATCGTATTTAGGGTATTGACTCTCCTGATATTTTGAATATTTTAGATTTTAATTAGAAGATTATGTAGGAAAAACACACTCTCACAATTTTCCTTGTAAAATTGGAGCAAATTTGCATCCTGTTGGCACCATGGCAAGGCCATCGGTTTGAATCCAGCTCACTTTGCCCTCTCCTGAATTTTCTATCTCTTCTGTATACTGTCTAATAAAGCAGAACTGCCATATCCCATTGCCTCTAACCCGTCCGGCTCTCTACGCAGCTGTTCAGTCCAGAGGAGAGGCGAACAGCCCAGCAGCACAGGGTGACGGTGCACGGAGCTCCGGGACCTGAACCCTTCACTGTGGTCTGCGTTACGGAGCAGACCACCGCCAAGCAGCTACTGGACACGGTTAGTAACGGTTAGAAATCAAATTTTATGATGCTTGAATGATGCGATCGCAGCCTGACCAGTTGATAATAAAGACACATGGGCTCATACACACACAAGAACAGGACAGAGAGAGAGAAAGACAGATACTCAAACAATTTCCTGTAGATTTATGTCTCTCTAGCTCTCATGCACACACACACACACACACACACAAACACATATATGTGTGTGTGTGTGAGACACAAATATTGTGTCACATCATACCTACACTTTCCTCTCTCTCCCTCCCTTAGATTGTAGCGTCCACAGGAAATCCGTCAGAGTACTTCTTGTGCGAGGAGAAGCTTCCTCTGTTGAAGGAGCGCAGCGAGGTGAAGCGCTGTGCTCAGCATCGCCACCTAGCGCCCGAGGAGGAGGTGATCAGGCTGGTCGAAAGCTGGCACACCGAGGAGGGATATGTGGCAAGGATCTGCCTCAAAACGAGAGAGGAGGTACACAGAAAGCAGATTCTTTTGTCAAACCTGGTAGAGAGACTTACCTTGAAACTTATCTGTGTGGATATATACAATATATACAATATACAATATATCCATATATAATAGCAAGGACCTGCCTCACAATGAAAGAGGAGAGAGGGGCATGGGGTTTATTGTTATTAGATGAGTTTAATTTAACAATTTATCTGTAAAAATATTTAAAAGGGAGTCCAGTTTCATAGAAGTGTCAATTTTCTCATTATTTGTTATTAATTTATATCTTCTAGCCTTATTCCTATTATCAAATTTGAGTCATCAAACTCATTTCCTCCACAAAAACACTTGATGCATATAGTTTGTGTGGACCATTAAGCAGACCATGGCTCCCCCTTGTGGTCTTCTTAGAAATGCTATGCTGTAATCCTACTTCTGTCCTTCCATAGGTAAATATACTCTTTCATAGGTAAAGTTACTACCTTAGCCATGTGGTTGACTGAGTTGCAGAACATAAAAGACACATGTCCTCACTGTTATGCTCCTCCTGCCTTTAATTTATTATAGCATAATCCTCTGGTGCTAGAAAGTGTATGTAGTTGTGTATGTACTGTAGTTGGAATGGTTCATGCTCTAAATTGCCAGGAAAGTAGATTAGTGTACTCCTCTCATCTGTCTGTACCTGTAACGTCGCTACAGATTCTTACTGTAATGATTTGGGTTTTGTTCTGGCAGAACTTTAATGAGAAGAACACAGTGTTGGAGGGAGAGGAGGAGGTGACTGTGGGAGGTAGAGATGGAGGCAGCGGAGGGGAGGAGGATATGTTCTTTGTCCAGGTCCATGACGTTTCTCCAGAACAGCCTCACACTGTGATCAAAGCCCCGCGCTACAGCACTGCTCAGGACATCATACAGCAGGTGAGGAGACCTGTTATTAATTCATTTATCTAGGAAAGTTTTTCCAGTAATATTCTGCTAGACATCATCTCTGTCTCTCTCTTTCTCAGACTCTGTCAAAGGCCAAGTATTCCTACAGCATCCTATGTAACCCCAACCCCAGTGACTACGTCCTAATGGAGGAGGTGACCAAGGAGGCGGGCTCTAAGAAGTCCTCCACCGCCAAGCCCCTCCAGCGCGTCCTATTGGATCACGAGTGCGTCTATCAAGCCCAGAGCCGCTGGAGGGGGGCGGGAAAGTTCATCCTTAAACTCAAGGAGCAGGTAGCTCTCACCGCAGTAACTGTGCTTTACAACCATTACGCTAGAGACTTATCTCCATAAAGACAAACTGTTTATTTCCTTTCACTCGCATTGCATCATTGCTTGTGTGTATTTCCCTTACTTATTTTCATTGTTATAATTGCAATGGTAATTATTGACTTAGCTGACTTACAGTTAGAGTAATAACACCTTGACTACTACTGGATGATTGCGTGTTTGTATCTGCTTGCATGAACTCTATCATGGACATTTTCTCAAACACATGCTGTATTTTCACATCTCAATAACCATGTTGTGTGCTGCCCCATAGTATTTTAACACCTCCATATAATGGCTTGTATGTGCTTTTAACTTGTTGCTGCTACCCATGTCTGTACATGTTTTAGTATGGCTGCTTTTGTTTGCACCGCTGCTCTGTTTGTTTTTATGATATATAGTTTTTAGCTTTGTCTGCTGAATCTTGTCTGTCTCCATCGTGCTGTAATGTCCATATATGCTGTATGTCTGTCAAAATATTTATTTTATTTATTTTTTTATCCATCATCCCCTTCCCCCTCAAGAGGCCTTTTGCCCTGCCGTCTTTGTAAATGACCATGTGTTGTTAATTGACCTGCCTGGTTGAATAAAGGTTAAGTAGAATCTTAAAAGAATGACACGCATCTTGCTGCTTAGTGTTTGTGCGTTTCAGTCACACGCGAGTATGTCTTACTTCCAGGTGGTGCGGGAGGACAAAAGGAAAGGCATCTCATTCGCCAGCGAGCTGAAGAAGCTGACCAGTCGCAGCCGCAGCGTGTCGAGCGGCGGCGGGGTCAGCCAGTCGGTGACGCTGTGCCACGACGGGCCGGCCCACAGTAAGGATGAGAGGGCTGCATGCTGTGTGGCTCTGACAGAGATCCAGGAGTGAGGCTCTCACTCTGCCTGCTGTGTGTGCATGGAAAGGCAACAGAGGTACTGTATGGTGTCTAACATCTGGGTAGATTAGAAAAGGAGAAGTCATAACAGGGTATATTAGTGTGTGACTCTGATTTTTTATTTAAGTGTGAGTACGAACTAAAAAAACTAATACAAATAAGGACATGAGGTGTTGCATTTCTCAATACCAACTGTGCCAGCAGTTTGTGAAGCGTTGGTTTGGGTGTGATGTACTGTGTTTGAGATGTAATGCAACTGCAGTGATGTGATATTTTACAAATTTTCATCCTAACATTTCATTCAACGATCATTCAGTGATTCATCTTGGTTGTGATGTTATAATGTGCTGTTTTGTGCTGTTGTGTTTTTATTTCATTGGCCTCCGTCTCCCTACCTATCTCACTATCCCTACCCCTTCTCTCACACACACACACACACACACATTCTCTGTTCTGGTTATACAAACAAATAAATGGTCATCTTGTCTGCAGGGTATCTGTCTGCGGGTCTGAAGGCGTGGGTGGCAGAGGGCAGGGCGGGGGCAGGAAGACTCCTCCTGGCCTCCTCCGGGGGGCAGCACCACCCAATCCACCCCGACCACCCCCCCACCTCCTCTCTCACCCCCCTGACCTGGAAACTTCACCTCCTCAGGAACTGGAAGGTCCACAAATGAAATTCAGAGAGAAGCGAAACTCGCGTCGACCACTTCTAAACTTGGAGGATCCCCCCCCCCCCCTTTCACAGAGAGGCGGGGCGTTTCAGAGAGAGTCCTGCTCATTTCGGAATTCTGGGAAACGCTCCTCTCCAACTCTTGAAGGAGTCTAATCCTGCCTCCCGTTGGTTGTTTAAGTGGCGGACAGGATTCAGCCCCGAGCCCCATTGGCTGGCTGAGTGCTGGACAGGGTTCAGCCCCAGGCCCCATTGGTTGGTTTAAGCGACGGACATTCGGCCCCTTTGCTTGGTTGAATGATGGACAGGAGTTTCACCCAGTCAGATTTTCTGATTGGTTAGGTGGCAGGACATTTGTCAGAGGAGGTCCCACCCAGCCCCCCACCAGACCAGTGACAGCCATGTAGGAAGGTAGCTATGGCTCCTGTTTGTTGGTTTTAGTGGGGCTTCACGGCAGCCCACAGAGTAGCAGGGGCAGCTGTTTTTATTGATGTGATCAGGGTCACAAGAATATTTTCCCTCATTACTAATGAATGGGAATTCACATGATGTGGATGTATGTTTGCTTTCACATGTGCCACTTTGTATCTCTAAATTAATTAAACCGAAAGATTAGTCGGAAGGCTGCAAAATGGCCGCTGTGACATCAAGTGGAAGCAAAGGATCGGTTAAGTTCAATCGGTTAAATTCTGCCGTCACATTATTGTCCAAGGGCAATAATCACAAATATTAGTCTGTGATTCAAAGTATGTGTCTAAGGTTATAAACTACTCCCTTTTTCTGGTGTAATAAATAGAAAGCACATGACAGATGGAGGGACATTTTCTCTCCTGCAAGCAAAAATTGAGGCGATGGAGAACAGAGGGGCAGAGGGAGGGTGGAACAGAAAGAGAAAGAGAAAGTATTCTCTCTTTCTCGGGCATGGGCTCTCTTGACAGAGGGTGTTGTGAAGGAGGCTGACAAGCTGGCTTGTTTGATTCTTTTCTTACTGTTCTAGTTTTCAAAGTACTGTAAGGGCAATTTTTGGGGCAGTGTAGATGGGCAACACTCCCAGAAAGAGGCAGCATATTGATAAAACCTACCATAATGTTTCCTGCCAGTAAGATTTCTTTCTAATTGAAGCTGCAATGTTTAGGCAAATTCTTGGACACTATTGTCCATCAGTTACCCAAAAGCCTGGTCGATGTATCTCTGCCCCAAAGGCAGCGTTTTAAGGCAGTGTGCAATATTACCTTTAGCAGGGATGGGGATTGGTAACTTTTTGTCATACAGTAGTTGTTGGTAAAATGACCCTCCTATGTTGCCCTCAATTGTTGCCTAGTTCAACACATCCTTTAAACTTCAATGATTCTATAGCTGGATCTCTGAGGATGACCTGGGTCTGGGTTCACAAAAGTAGTTTAGTGCTGTCATCGTTGTCCAGAAGTAATTATAAAAGGGAGGTGAACAGGTGTCTTAGTTTGCCAGCAAAAATCATTAAATAAATCCATCCATCCTGTTAACTAGAGATTTTAAGTCCCGGTTTCCCTGTCTGCCATCCACCATGTGATATATAAACATATTGTCCACTGTCTTTTGTACAGTTGGTTAGCCACAGACATTAGTTTCAATGAGGAATGCTAAAGGGCCTGTTGAGGAAAAATAATTGACTAGAACTTAAGGTCAAAGTTTTCCCTTAAATTCCATCCCTGATTACAATGAAACAGAGAGGATTTTAGCACCAAAACCCTTTTGAGAACCACAGCCTGGTTGTCTTCAAAACAGTGTTTTGCACATTGTCTTTTCTTTCCTTTTGCTGTTACGTTCAATGTTTTTGTATCACTGACAAGTTTATGATGGAGAGACTTGATTGTTGTGATGAGATAGTCAAATAATGTTGTTGTTTTTTTTTTTTCATGATCATCATTTTTATGTTTAATTTCAGCCCAGATGCTAGTTTCGGTTTGAGGAGAGCTCGACATGAATTTGTTGTTTGTGGGTATTGTAATTATTTGTCCAAGTTCAACGGGAGATGCAATCCAAGTTCACACTTGAAATTCCCCACTCAGAGTTATTAGAAAACACAGAATGAACTGCATTTCACTTCAGCCCACTGGCTTATATTTACTGCCCTTGATTTTAAATGCAATACCTGTATAGGTTTACTTATATTGATTGAATGCCATTGGATTATAATGGTAGATTTTAGTCTTCTCTGTATTTGAATTTGTGCCCATTTCAGTTACTGAAACTTGATTAATTTTGGGGCCACTTTCCCCTTTTGCTGTTTTAATTTGTAAAGCTTATTTCCATAATGTTTTTTTTTTTTTATCTTGACTAAGTACTCTCTTTTCTTTAAAACATTTTTTTGGGCATTTTTAATTAGTAATAATGATTAGACTGGGCATTTGCCTTCTAGTGTAGTTATATTGTTTGCATTGGATCCATAATGAACCCACTCAGGTCATCATAACTACAATTTTCTAGGCCTCCACAGAAACATAGGGTTCCAGAGAGTCAGGTATGGGCTCAATTCACTACTATATAAGAACATATTTAGGGCAGAGGCTTTCCCTTATCCAATCTGAAGAAAATCCACTCTGTTGTTTCGAAGGTGTTCTGAACCCATCCTTGTTAAACATAGCTGGGTTAAGAATTATTAAATTATTTGCCCATTTTTAACCCACATTCCAAAATAACTTGTAATTAGCCGATTATGATACTCAGTGTTGAAAGAAACCATCTGAAACCTGCAGATATCGGACATTTCCTTTTGGGACTCGGGACACAAGGTGTGTGCCCTTTCATTTCAACTAATTTAGTTTTATTTTAGAATAATTCTGTCCAATTTTGCTACACTCCTTATGCTCAGTTGACTGTTTGGCCTTTCATTTTCATTTGTCTGCAAATGAAATAATTGCACAGTACCTGGTAATTAAGTTTGAGTTTTAGTGCAATAGCAAGGTACTATCTCTTCATCCCTTCATGCTTTTATTGTCCACATCTCTGTTGGGATATCATTGAAAAATGTTCTACCCCTGTTTTTTGAAGTAATATTGATCCAGGGCCACTGTCAGGGAGGGATATCCAGGATAGTTGTCCTGCATCCCAACTCTGGTGGAGCAGGAGGCAAAGGGTTCAGTACAAAAAGATAAATTCTAACATTTTTGTAAGTTATGAGTAGAGTTCATGATATTGTTTCTCCCTGGAGCCTGGAAATAGTCCTGGCTGTGAGTTGTTGTGTTTTCTCAAGCCTGGGTTTCCCCACAAACAATGGTTAGGCAATAGGACAAACTGTGATCCCACCAACCATTACTACTACTATATATAAGTCAATGGTAATTAGGCTGATAGGTACAGTAGGTACACTGTAATCCTCCCATAATAGGTAATAATTGCCAGGCAAAAAGAGAGATAATACTCCATAGACCGGGAAATACCCACAACCACAGTGCTGGGGCAGAGATAATAAGAGATAATTGAGTGAAATCCATACTGGCTGTACACAGGAAGGGATATTTTCTGTTAGAGTGCAAATCTATTATCGATCAGTGATAGCTTCAACTGCCGTAATTGAAGGATACCGCATCCCAGGATCATTCACAGAGCTGCGTTTTTTCTTTCCCTCTTTCTAACCTATAGACCTCATTTCTGAATGTAACATTTCTTAACTGTGTTGAACCTGAGAGAAATGTGTGTTTGGATGTTATTTATTTCAATGTGAAGCCCTGGTTGGCTGTTGTTATGTTACTGTAGTGTATGTGTAGTTTCCTGTAAGTAGTCAAACTGTTTAAAATGTGTATTTAATTTATTTGAGTGTGTGAGAGGGTGAACCCTCCACTACCGTAACGTTACTCAAACTTAATATTTGTTTAGGTATGTATAAAGAAATATTTTACTGAATGTGTAAAATGTTCAATCTAGTATACATATTTCTGGCATGTGTTTCTGCTGTATGCCACAGCGATCTCTAATGCTGTTTATTTTGTGACTTGTCGTAAATGTGGACAATTGCTGACAATTTGAAACTTTTTGTTAAAACACTTTTCGTCAAGTTTAAGATTTTGGTGTATTCCTTTTATCCATTGAATACGACATACAAGTTACCATCTTTAGCACTTGGTAATTTCCATAAGATGAATGTGTACCCATTAACATCCACTGTCCACTTCTTGTTATGATGTGGCTGTCAAGTGAACATTCGTCTATTTACTTGAATTTTTAAATGGATGATGAGTGGTGGATTTGTCATATATCAAGATCACAATAAATACAAATCGTTAGCACTGTTGCACATCTGAGAGAGGGAGAGCCAAGTGTGTGTCTGAATTGTGTGTGTTCACTAGTTTTAGTCATGGAATAAAGGCTCTTTATATTTTATTTTTCTACCAGAGGATCACCTTAACATAGATGTCATGCATATTATTTTTATGTCCTTTCTTCTTTTTTTAATATCCATCTTTATTCATAGACAGCTGGCTACAAATGTGTCACAAATGGGTTCATAACTATTCCCTTCCTCTTTCTCCTTGTGCATGAAAAACACGGTGAGGCCATGTTGGTCTAAAGGAAAAGACTAGAAACCGGATCTGTAGCTGTGGCTTAAAAATTGTTTTTGTTAAAACAGGCATGCAACCTGTCAATAGCTCAAATCAAAAGAATTTGTGTAAGAGCGTGTACATTTCCGGGTGATGTGCACATAATAAAATCAGCTTTGTTTGGGGGTGATGTGCCCCTTTGAACATCACTCAACAAGTACTAATGAAATCTTTTGTGCCTGTGTAAATCCAGTCGCAGATAACGAACCGAGCACGGCTGCCATCTAGTCTTCTACACCAATAGAGCACAGTGGATTTAGGAATCAGTGACATAATCAGCTCATTTAGTTGAATCAATAACAGGGGCTTAGCCGTGCCCTTCCTTCCAGAAACTGTTGGAAATATTGCTCTCGGACACAGACTGCTAATTCCGGATAATAAGAGCCGCTCTGTTTCAAATATTACCACCGGTGCAGCAGCCTTTGTCGAGTTCCTTAATACAAAATTATGCAGTCATCAAATTAACCGAGAGACTTTTAAAACCTGGTAATTCCACAGCTTAATGGTCCAGGTGCTTCAGACTTCTAATAAAACAATTCACTGTGATGTGGGTCACAATTAAAAAGTTATCCCACCTGTATCGTGAAGAACTTTGAGGAGGGAGAAGGATCCAAGTGTCCTGTTAAGTGGTTCTCCAGGGTAATTAGGGGTAATGCTCTCTCCTGTCTCCTGCTCTGTGGCCAGCAGGAGAAGACTCTACTGGCTGGCAGCTCACAGGTGTCAATTTTTGCCTGTATACCTATGAGTCAGCAAACCTTTGATGGATAAATAAAAACAATTAATACATACAGGAATCCTATGTCATGATAACAAAATGCTAATATCTTCTGGGTGAAGAAAATATTGGGACCACATTCCTGATGTTAACTGAAGCTCCTTTTGCCCAAACCATGTTTTAATTGTGACAAGGCTTTAATTGGCACACTCTCCATCTGCTTTTTCCTTTCATGACTGATGTTGATGTATGTGAAATCAATAAGGAATCATAATTTTCACCTGGATGCCCCTGGTCAGTCTATTTCATTGAAGACTGGTGAATACACTAGTGGTGTTCAATCCTGGTCCAGGGGGATCCAGAGCCATGCTGTGTTTTCACTCTGTAATCAGGGTCTGATTTGCACCTGGGACACCATTCACTGCAATTAACTACCTGGCAGGATAGAAAAGTCGTTAAACATTGTTCTACTCCATATGACCTTTACAAAGTTAAGCATGTCACCATGGCGATGTCAGGTCTTCTTAGTTCTGAGAGGGAAATCAGCTTGGCACCCTTGTACAAGTTAGCCAAGCTCTACAGTTCAATGTGGTCGAGATCAGATCACCGAAGCCAATTGTACACAACTGATAGGACAGTCTTTTATTTGGATAAAGGTTGCCAAGCAACTTGAGAAGGATAAAAAGGCAAGTTATAACAATACAAGACTTCATGTGTCGATGTGACGAGTCAAGCAAATTCAAGATGAGTTGTACCAATAGCCATAATACTGAATGAAACAAGTGCAGTTCCACAGAGATGCCAGTCATTTAAAGGGCCATAAAAAGTTTTTTTTTTTTTCTCCAGTTCAATTCATTATATTTTAGCAAAGTAGAAATATAAAGAGTCCTCTCAGGGTCCGGTTTCTCAAGATATTTGAGTACTAAGATCAGTTGGGTTTAACGGATGCTCACATTGGAATATCTGAGCTGATAGCAATCGCTGAAAGAAAATTGGCAAATACCCATCGGATACCAAGTTATTGATATAGCCTGCAGCCATGTTTAATTTATAATGTATTTTTGCTCCAGCAAATCATTCTTGGTGCAGAATTTAAACATAAAAAGGACTAAATAGGTCCTTTCAATTGATATGAGAGAAATAAACCAGAGTAGGCTGATTCACCAGTAAGCTAATTACCCATCTGTTAATTAGATATTTCTTAATTGGATTGGAGCATCCCCATTAGTCCCACTATAAGTTAATGGGCGAGTAATGTCTTAATGCCTAAATGATCTTGGCAATAAGGACCTAGCACAGTGGAGTCCAGTTCAGTCAGAGTTTGGTCATGGGTATGTGAAGATTGTTCCACGGTCCCATCCACAGTTCCTCCTCATCCGACTGCGTTCTGTCACTCGGACATTCCAGCGGCTCTCTCATGACGAGCCCGCCGTCGTCTTCATCGTTACTGCCGTCTACCTTCGACTCCCTCTCCTCCTCCACCGCCTCCTCTCTCTCGTCGTTGCTCCCTCTCTCCAGCGTGCTCTGCGGCGGCTCCGTGCCGCCCTGCGCCGCTTTGAGCAGGTTCGATTTGGACGCCACACTTTCAGGGCCTGTGTTGTTGGTGCTCGAGGAACCTAAAGAAACGCTGGAATGTCGAGTGTTAAACGTGTTCAGCGTCTTAGTGTTGTCAGCGTTTGAGAAAGAGGAAGTAGCGGTCGCGGAGGGGGCCATCCCGGAGCTGTGGAAGCTGCGCAAGGTGTTGCCACCGCCGTCTTCTGCTGTTTTGGGGTTGTTGAGGGGCGTTCTTTCCTCTAGCGTGGCGGCCATTTTGTCCAATTTCTTAAAGTGCTTGGCCAGCCGCGAGCTGAGGATGGGGGAGTTGAGTTTGAGGTTGTTGGTGGTGGTGTGTGTGTGCGGGGGGCCGGTGCCAGTCACTGAACGGCGGGTGCGGATGATGGAGCCGTTCTGGGCCACGTAGATGCTGCCGTTAACATTGGCGTGGCTGTTGTGGGTGGAGGATAAGCGGGTGCGTTGGGTTTCTGGCACGCTGTCCTCACCGGTGGAGCTGGTCTCATACTCCCGGTCCAACACCAACTTGATCCGACGCTTTCTACTGCCGTACTGGGGGAAGGGACACACACACACACACACACACACACACACACACACACAGATAACATGTCAATAAACTACACTGAGTTCTGAGAGAATTCATGTTCATATTCACATGAGACTTTACATCTTGTTCTTGTTCACAAGCTAAGCTAACCAGATAGTTTCACACTCCACAGCAAAGACAGGTAGTACAACAGTGTTTCCTCTTATTTAGGCCTTATGGCACTCATTAAAACCAATACTGATGGCATTCTTTACAGTGTTACACCATGTGACACCAAAACCTTCTCTTGAAACCAGTACTGATGAAATTCTTCTGTTAGGCGTCAGCACCACAAAACAGGGTGAAAACACTGCTGTGCATGTTAGAATAGGAAAAAGAGAAATGTGCTATCACACATTAAATCATAAGGCTCGATCTTTCTCGATTTAACCTTAATACACAGTATGGAAGAAAGAATATGTTCACCACTGCAAAGAAAACTTTTCTTCCAGTTAACAGGTACCGGAAGGTTAGACTGATACAGAGAGAATGATGGACACAGAAAAAGAAATGACTAATGAAAAAAGATTAAGAGAGCAACAGCAGAGCAACAAAAAGAGGTCAGTTCACACAGAATAACGATCATTGAGCCGCAGCGGCAGGGAGAGGAGATGCTGGAAGGAGAATTTTCACAAAGGGAGAAATGAGACAACTTTTCTTCATTTGTCTCAGAAAGAGACAAGCTATGGAGGGGGAAAAACAAGACTACCACTCCAAAGAGCGTAACCGCTGTTGTAAGACATGGAGAGACAGATGGAGAGCAAAAGAGAGAGAGAGAGAGAGGGAGAGAGAGGAGAGGGAAAGGAGATAGGCTGATTGAAAAAGAAAGAGAGATAAAAGATAAGGATAAAGATAGGAGAAAGAAAGAAGCTAAGAACCACAGAAAGAGTTAGTCAGAGAGGGCAGGAGAGGACATGCAGGCAATTTAAACTGCGAATGTAAATCACACCGAACAAGGAAAAATAAAGAGAGATTACAGTAATAAATTCCACTCAGGTAATGACTGCAAACCCAATCCAGTCGTTTTCAGGAAGATCTTACTTAGTGGCAAAGAATTTAATCTTAGGAGTTAAGGCCTCATCTGCATTTCAATCAGACGACTTGTTTTCCAAATCCCCCTCTTCTTCTCCATCCTCCTCATCCTCGTCTCCTTCCTCCGTGGTTTCTGAGTTGTTGTCATGGCTACTGCTTTTCTCTTCCTCCTCGGTGTCCTCGAAGATGGGTGACAGGTCGTCCGGGGTGTCAATCATCCCCGAGCTGATGTCTGATCGGTACCGCCTGCTGGATGCTGATGATGATGCTGATGACGATGCGGATGCTTGACCAGACTTTCGTGATCGCGACCCAACACTTTTCACCTCCTCTTCCTCTCCTGATTCCTCCTCTTCCTCACTCTCTCCCTCACTCTCTTCCTCTTTAGTTCCCCGTGAACTGGAAGAATGTCTAGAGGTTTTGGGCCTAGAACTAGAAATTGTAGAACTTGAATATCTAGAACTGTAGCTGTTAGAGTCACTGATGGTGCTTCCGCTCTTGCCTGATCTGCTTTTGTTGGAGCCATGGCTCTCTGTGTTGGCACTGCTTTTACTACTAATACTGTTGCTACTTCTAGTACTATTACTAATACTTTGACTTCGACTCCCTCTCTCCTTTCCCTCTTTGCTCGATTTTGAACTTTCTGAGCTTTTCCTACTTGACTCCTCTGCACTCCTCCTCTCACTCCCCTCCTCATCTTCCTCGCTCTCTGATCCTGACTCTTTCTCAGACTCTGACCCCTCTCTCTCCCCGTCCTGGCTCCCGCTCTCCGACTCTCTCTCTGTGTCAGATGTTCCCTCTTCCTTCTCCGTTTCCAGCTCAGACTCCGTTTCATTTTTTTCTGTGTCTGTGTCAGAATCGGTCTCGGTTTTAGACCGGGTCTCTTCAGAATCAGACTCCTCCAAGCTCCCTCCTTGGTCTTGGTCTGTATCCAAATCAGTGTCGTGCTTGGCTAGAATAGACGAGGAGGGGCTGCTCGTCTCTGAGAGGCTAAATTCTAAGGGAGACTCTTTACCGGCACTTCCAATCTCTGAGTCGCTTTGCTCGGCAGCGCTGTCCTGAAACTCAGACCCCCTTTTCTCTGCCCCCCTCCATCCCTCAAAAGACCTATCTTTCTCTCCTACCTCCCTCTCCCACCTCCTCCTGTCCCCTCCTCTAGTGTCCCAGGGTTTCTGAGACACCAATGCAGAAATGCTCATATCTCCTATGGAGCCGTATGTCCCCCGACTGTTCTCTTCTCCTCTATCATCCCAGCTCTCTCTGTCTCTCCATCCCTCCTCTCCCACCCTCGCGGGTCCCTGGAGCCTTCTGGAGAGGGAGATAAGGCTGAGGGCCTGGCTTAGCTTTTGTTTCACCGCTGGGGGTTTGTTGGCTCCCACCGACGTCTGGAAATAACTCCCATCGATAACCATGCCGCCGTCCAGGCCGGCTGACCGGAGAGAAGATGACAAACTGGGGGGCTCTCCTCTGTCCTCTCTCCTTCCTCCTTCCCCTCCTCCGCCATTTCTCATTCCATTGTTGGTCATGCCACTTCTGTCGCTTCTGCCCCACGTTTCGATTTCTCTCGCTCCCTCTCCTACTCTCACTCCTCCTCCTCCCCTTCCTCTTTCTACTTCTTCATCTCTCCCTCCCCATCTTTCTCGCCCGTCTCCTCCTCTTCCTCCTACCCTTCCCCTCTCTACGTCTTCATCTCTCCCTCCCCATTTTTCTCGCCCGTCTCCTCCTCTTCCTCCCACCCTTCCCCTTTCTACGTCTTCATCTCTTCCTCCCCATCTTTCTCGCCCTTCTTCTTCTCCTCCTCTTCCTCCTCCCCCTTCACTTTCTTTCCTCCCTGCGTCCCCTCCCTTTAGTCCCCGTCCCATTCCTTCTCCCTCTCTTTCTCTCCCTCCTTCCTCTCTTCTCCCTCCTTCCCCCTCTTCCATCGGTCCGACTCTGGCTTTGTTCCACGGTGGGTGGATGGTGGGGGGCTGTCCGGTTGTTTTACCCCCAGAGGACAGCAGTGCGCTCAGCCTCTTCAAGGCCTTGAACCCGGTGGCAGCTCTGGAGCCCTGAGACTCTGTGTTAGTGGTGGTGGTGCCATCCAGTTCTTGTACTTTGTCATGGTCGGTGCTGCTAGGGGGTCCTGGGGTCTTTCTCGGGGGGGGAGGAGGGGGCTGGAGGTGGGCAGGGTGGGGGGTAACTCTGCCTCCTCGAAACGGTCTCCTCCCACGCCCCAGCACCTGTTATCATGGTGATATTATTCCAAAGCCAAATAAGCAAATTTATAAACATACATAATGCACAAAGCATCACTATCTATTAACCTGCAGTAATAGGAGTATTTTAGGGCCAGGCTGCAATTCACACAAAAATTCACTTTGGTATGACACCTTTTTCAGTACTTTTTTAAAATATTTTTTCAGAACTAGCCTATGTTTCAATATCATCACCACCATTTCTATTTTGTTCTGTGTTTTCCTCTGTATCGCTCTAGAGTACATGTCATTGCCATCGATAACCCTTTCTGTTTACTCATCATGGAGGCTTTTAATACATTTATTGCATATCTACTGTTTTTTTACTGTGTTTACCTCTCCCTCAGACTCCTGTGGGCTGTAGTAGTAACTGCCATCATCATCGACGACCACTTCTCCATATTCATCATAGAGGCCGGTGGGTGAGATCAGCTTCCTACGACTGCCGTACTGAGGAAGGTCATAGCTACAGAGAGAGAGAGAGAGACAGACAGACAGACAGACAGAAAGAGAGCATTATAATTTAGCAATATGACACTTTCCCACAACAAGCCATTGTAATAAGCAGAGAATGTGAATCCTCAATAATTTTTTTTAAATTAATAACAAATCACAATATCTAAATGTTATTTCTCCGGCAAGCGATGTAGTTCTAGTTAAGATTAAAATTAAAAGTTATGCCATCAAAAGTGTGTTTTATCACATATTTTACAACAGCTTCCAACATGACTTCAAACGTGCTGTGATGCTCTCATCCAGAGCCTCTGACAGCAGCAACAGACAGGGAAACTTTGTAACAACTCCGATGATAAGCAGTTGTCTAAGCATTGCTACTTTAATAACAAAGGAGCTTTCTGCTGCCAGGAAACATTTTGTCAGCAGGAAACGTTTGAATAGATTTTTCTCCCTGTGTCTCGCTTCGTTGCTTGTTGCCGGGAGCACTGCCTGGCTGCACTGGCCAAAAAAAAAAAATGTTGTGTATCACCACTTGGGCACCATGCCCTGCAGCAACCAACTTGTTGAGCCAGCGGGTCAAAAATATCTTCAAATGTATTCTACAAACAATATGTTCCTATGTGATTAAAGTAACAATGCTGCTGGAAGTCCTCTGGCACCGTTCCCTAACAGAGTTGTACAAAAAGTTGTTTTTTGTAATCACCGCCCTTACAGTCAATTGCAACCAGCAGGATGAGTTACCATTCCTGAAACCCATTATTGTAAGTAGCCAAGTAATAAAGAAATGGAAGGGGCAAGTGGAAGTGGACGCAGGGTGTTTAGGGGCGATAGGCAGGGGGAGGGAGAGAGACGGGCAGTCGTAAAGGTTATACAGTCATAATCCTTACGGTATGGACTATGCTAT
This sequence comes from Centroberyx affinis, assembly GCF_046629955.1. NCBI lineage: Eukaryota > Metazoa > Chordata > Actinopteri > Beryciformes > Berycidae > Centroberyx > Centroberyx affinis. The sequence continues at coordinate 3,744 of NW_027283052.1, read as the reverse complement.
CTAATGTAATGAGTCTTAACCTTCCACTAAAACCTGCTTTTGGAATTTCACAGTCATTAACCCTCAGACTCACTCAAATGCACACACACACACATACACACAGAGTCATTTTAGCTGCAACCTCCAGAGATACATACATACATTCTATTTCTCTGCATGTCGGTCTCATCAACTCCAATACAGTTATGTATTCTGTTCTTTTATGTTCCTCTCCCTCTCTCTCTCTCTCTCTCTCTCTCTCTCTCTCTCTCTCCCTCTCTCTCTCTCTCTCTCTCTCTCTCTCTCTCTCTCTCTGACACCACTAGGGGGCAGTAATAAACTAAGAATCAGCTCCTACAGTATCAACAGTAGTACAACGTTATCAGAATCACTAGTATCGGCCAAGTTTATGTTTTAATGAACCTCAGTCCCAGAGGGGGACTCAGTAAGGGCCAGCACAACCCTAACCCAGCACACAACAAGAGCATTTTTAATAGTCTGGCTCACAGGGTGGGGAAGTAAAGTATACTCAGTTTGGGTGCCCAAATGACAGGAATATGTTATTGTCATGTTCATTATGGGGAGAGATGGAGGACTTATCAGCTGCTGCTGTATATTGTATTTTGAATGATGAAATTAAGGTAATAATGTTATTTATTTAGTCTTAGTCTTTTGTAAATGAACTCTTCATATATTTGTCCATGCGTCCCTGGACAAATATATGAAGGTCTTTTTACCCTGTACCTAAAACAAGTTGGACAAGCAGACTTCTTCTCCAACTTATTCAGAACGCCGCTGCCAGGGTCCTGACGAAAACTAGGAAATACGACCACATTACACCAGTTCTAAAATCCTTACACTGGCTACCAGTCACTCAGAGAATTGATTTCAAAATCTTGCTGCTTGTCTACAAATCACTCTGTGGCTCTGGGCCCAAATACATCTCTGACATGCTTGTGCCATATGAACCTTCTAGGACCCTTAGGACATCTGGGGCTGGTCTACTGGCTGTCCCAAGAGTTAGAACAAAACACGGTGAAGCAGCGTTTTGTTATCATGCAACACAGACCTGGAATAACCTCCCAGATGATATTAGACAGGCCCCGACTCTGACCGCTTTTAAGTCAAAGCTAAAAACTTTCTTATTTTACATTGCCTACTCTACCCTGTAATGGCTAAAAATGTATCTTTTCAGCTCAGCTTTTAAATAACCTTAATTTTAACTCTTTCTGTTCAGGATCCCAACAGAGCTGACACGGGCAAGTACGAATTTCATTCGTCTTGTCCAGGTAATGCTTACTTGCGCATGAGTGAACACTATATGTGGGGGGGACAGAGCTTTACCCTGTATGATTCTCATCCATCTCTGGATGGTGAGGTTTTTGACCAAGAGGAGAATCTATGATTCTCGTCTGCCTTAGGCAGTGAGATCTGACGTAAATATCAGATCAAGAGTAGAATCAGGAAGGACAGGGGAAAAGAAAATTACAGAAAAACATATGGGTTCACTCACAATGTGCATCTAAAAGTGGAAGTATTTGCTGTATTTGTTGTGTTCTTTCATCTTTCTATCTCATTTGATTTGAACTGCACTAGTTTACTTTTAAGTCTTTTATCTTTTGTATCTCTTGTCTGTATTTTTGCACTTTTTACCTTTACTGTATTTTTATCACCCTGTAAAGCACTTTGAATTGCCCCAGTGTATGAAATGTGCTATACAAATAAAGCTGCCTTGCCTTGCCTTGCCTTGCCTTCTACTCTTGTTCTCTCTTACATTTTTCTTTGCAGGAGCAAAAAGCAGAAAATACCCTGAACATAAAAATGTTCTCATCTTGACTGAGTTGATTTCCCCTGTTCTACTCTCCCCATCCAGCTTTTTTTTTCTTTTTTTTTTTGGTACCCTAACTCATCACCAATCAGCTTGGTCACAGACACACACAGGAAATCAGGATTTAAAGCAATATGTATTTTATTGCTATATGGCACTATACAGATTGATATTTTTACTTTGACTTATTATCTGTTCTTGTCATGCAGAGAGCAACTTTTATTTTGTTAAGACAGCCATTGAAACATCAGACCTGTGCCACAAGTGGTTTAAATTGTTTTCTGTGGCTGTATAAATCCAATCAAAATCCTGCCAATGGCAAAAGGCAATATTCCACATGTACAGAAAATTTGATTTGACTCCTATGGGACCATGATTTCTCTTTTCAACACAGATTAAAGGAAAGGTCAATAGGTCATGGAACCATACAAGTCCTTCCAAACAGTTCTTTTATTCATTCTTACTATTACTCTTGCTGTGGAAGTAAATTTGAGAGTAATGGTTTCATTCCACCAGTGATTTGCTGTAGCACTGCTAACAAATGCTAACTGGAAGCTGGCGGGAATTTCTAAGAAACAAAACTCAGGCGTGAAAACTTTTGAAGGTCCTAAGAGGCGGTTACTGAGCTTAGTGTTTTAATTAGGATAGGCTTCGAAAGATCCTGAACCTTGCGTTGAGAAATGTAAGAAACAAACTGATTAGCTCTGGACCCCACTGGGTTAAAAGTCTGATTCAGTACTCCTGAGTACATACAGAGGCAGACATGAGTTTGTGGATGTTGCTCTAAGCCACCAGCATCTGGCCCATTGTCTGCTTCCACGGCTGGCTGGCTGATTAGCTGCTATAGCAATGCTAAGCAGATAGAATTAGCTGTGTGTGTGTGTGTGTGTGTGTGTGTGTGTGTGTGTGCGTGCGTGTGAGTGAGAGAGTGAGTGAGTGAGAGAGAGAGAGAGAGAGAACAAGGGGGTATCTGTATGCGTTAATGTGTGAGAGAAAGAGAGAGAGGATGAGTGAGGGAGCATTTCTGAGTGTGTGTGTGTGTGTGTGTGTGTGCGTGTGTGAGTGAGAGAGAATATATTTTGTGTGTCTATAAGAGATAAAGAGAGAGAGTGTATGTGTGTGTGTGTGTGTGTGCGAGTCTGCAACTGTGTATTTATGTGTGAGTGTGGGTGGGTGTATAAAATCAAGCTCCCGGGAGTCTGCAGCTAAAATTATAAAAATTACACAATGCATCACAGATGGCAGACTAGGTTCAGAATTACACATATATATACACTTACACACACACACACACACACACACACACACACACACATATATATATATATATACAAACATACACTTTTGGGAGGATGCAATGAGTCTTTAGAGGTCTTGTTCATGAGCGCTTTGATGTAAGGGAGTGTGTGTGTGTGTGTGTGTGTGTGTGTATATATGTGTGTATTATAGGCTGGGTTCAGAATTGCACACACACACTTGGGAGGGATGCAGTGTGTCTTTGGAGGGACGTCTTGTTCATGAACTCTTTGATGTAACGGTGTGTGTGTGTGTTATATTGCCATTTTTATGCTTGTGGATGGCTTGATGCTTTTCAAGATCAGGCACCGGAGTAAAGACACACCACACACACACACACACACACACACACACACACACACAGACTCATCCAGAGATGCCTATCTACATCCATCCACATCCACACTGAAGCAGATGTTAAACGCATGCATGCGAGCAATACACACACACATCCATGCGCGCATCACTGTCATGCAAAGCGACTGCGAACATGCGCACCCCCCACCCTCCCCACCCCAAACACACACACACACACACACACACACACACACACACACACACACACACACACACACACACACACACAAACACAGCGCTCCCCTCCAGCTGTCCTCGACCTGTAACTCCCACCCCACCGACAC
>NW_027283051.1:0-122518 GCF_046629955.1 Centroberyx affinis | reverse complement strand
CTTACATAATTAGCAGTATTAGTGGTGGTTTTTGGTAAACTTTTATGTGGTCTAAGTTGTGTGTCTTTGTACTATAATATGATATAATTTGCTGCAATGTGGTCAGCTGTTGTGCCATCAAAAGTGTGTTTTAGTATATATTGTAATACATCTTTATCGCTGAAATGAACTGTCGCGCCGTCGGAGAAGTGTGTGAACTGGGTTTGCCTCTCTCCGTGTCTCCGCAGGACGGGAAAGCGGAGCTGCGGCCTCGCCTCTGCCACGTGAAGAAGGGCTCGAGCGGCTACGGCTTCAACCTGCACAGCGAGAAGTCCAAGCCGGGCCAGTACATCCGAGCCGTGGACGAGGACTCCCCGGCCCAGAGAGCCGGCCTGAAGCCACAGGACAAGATCGTCCAGGTACACACACACACACACACACTCACTCACTGACCCCCCTCCCCCCTCCCCCACACATACACACTCATTCATGCGTTTCCCCGATTGGTGAGAGTGCTGCTCAGCTGTGTGTGTGTGTGTGTGTGTGTGTATGTATTTGTGTTTGTATGTGAGTCAGCTGTAATCCTATTACATCAGGGGCCGAGTGGGAAACTGCAATCACAAGCGGTATTAGGTAATGGAGAGTGTGCATCTGTGTTTGCGTGCAGGTGTGCTCGGCTGTGTGTGTGTGTGTGTGTGTGTGTGTGTGGCATCAGGGGTATTTTGCAGTGTTTGTTTGAAGGGGAAGTGGGCCTTTCATCCCGGGTTGTGTTGTCGCGGAGCGGCCCCTCAGGCCAATGTCGTACGTAACAGGACCGGAGTTAATCCACTTACCGCGTCTCTGGGGTGAATTACAGACTGGTCAGACAGTCTGCAGAGCCGTTCCCACCGGCGGGGCGGAGGAACGGTGCCGTTGAAATAGTCCCACCGAAGCCAGCACCATAATACTGCAACTGTATCCAGATTTAGGTCTGAGCCTCTTGAAGTTTTAAGGGGTTTCAGACAGGGACTTTGTTACATTCTCTGGGGAGTTTTACCAAACTTCTTTCACGCATTCGTTGCATTAGATGGTGGTTTTCAGCTGTTTTTGACCACCGGATGTCCGACTGTAATGGAAACCAGACTTTGCTCCTTTTAAAGCTTTTCTTAGCTGAAAAACAACATGAACAAACGAGGAGGAAATCACATTTTTAGCTCATGGAAGCATTCTGAGCAGTTTTATATCAAGGCCAGGGAGGGAACCCTGTCTGAAGCACAGCCGAATGTAGGAACACACAGACGTATATATATATATAGGCACCGCACATGTATAAGGGCGCTGTTGTCCAGTGCCAGGAGTGTGGGAGTCGGCGAGAGAGATTCCTGACGGGATCCCCACCTCGGATTTTCCTCCCACAGGAATTCCTCGGCAACCGGTCTCCCCGAATGCTCGATTAGTTCCAACTCTGGGAGCGCACGCGGCCGAAAAGGCTTTCCCAGATACCACACCTTGTAATGACAGCGTTCCCAGACATTTTCCATCATATCTACCATTACTCTTCCTTTGTCAGTGAGGGGTTACAGATGTGTGTTAGCTTGGTGATGCATGGTGAAAGGAGATAGAGATGGAGATGTCTCCTTCAACTCCAAAGTATGGGGTGGGATATAATGGTTAGTTTTTAGATAAATAAGCTTCAATCTGATATTTAGAGAGGGTGATAACCAAAGTAACAACTTATTTTTTGATTAGTGACTGATTGAAATAGTAATGTATTATACTACTTAATAATGCGTTGAGGTGCCCCACCCAATATTCTCACCACTAATAATAAAGTATAATAAAGTAAAATAATAAAGTAGGCTATATCAAATCAGACTAAAGCAAGTATTTTCATCTCTCTTTTTCCTTTTCCTTTTCCTTCTCCTCCTCTTTTCTCCTCTCCTCTCCTCTTTTCTCCTCTCCTCTCATCTCCTCTCCTCTTCCCGCCTCTCCTTTCCTCTCCCTCTTCTCTTCCCTTCTCTTCTCTTCTCTTCTCCTCTCCTCTCCTCTCCCCTCCTCTCCTCTCCTTTCCCCTCCCATCTTCTCTTCTCCTCTCCACTTTTCTCCTCTCCTCTCCTCTCTTCTCTTCTCCTCCTCTCCCCTCTTCTCCTCCTCCTCCTCTCCCCCTCTCCTCCTCTCCCCTGTTCTCCTCCTCCTCTCCCCTCTCCTCCTCCTCCTCCCCTCTCCTCCTCCTCCTCCTCCTCCTCCTCCTCCTCCTCCTCCTCCTCCTGCAGGTGAACAGTATGTCGGTGCTGGGCATGCAGCACTCGGAGGTGGTGGCGGCCATCAAGGCCGGAGGGGACGAGACCAGCCTGCTGGTCGTCGACCCCGAGACCGACAACTTCTTCAAGAGCTGCAACACCGTGCCCACCGAGGACCACCTCACCGGTACCAACACACACACACACACACACACACACACAGTACTATCTTATCCGATCTGCCACTTGGAAAGGATCCAGTTCAGCTACACCAAGGGTCTGTTGTATCATGCAGTCTCAACCATGGGTTAGGTATGGCAGGGTGTGGAACTTAAGCTGAAGTGAGTTCAACTTTGATCATGTAGTTATCATTATAATAGAGTGCAAAGATCAAGCAAAAATCAGCAGAAATCTGTGTGGAAGCATATCTAAACAAGCACATAATTCATGATAAGCTGCAACCAGATGGGTGCAGGTTTCCTTATTAGGCCTTAGTTACTAATAAGGATGTTCATGAATAGGCCTAATCAATGACCTCTTTATTAGGCCTATTCTTGACTGTAACATACATCAAACTAACAGAATATCAAATGTTATCAAACTAAAAGATTAATTTTGATTTAGATGAACTGAGCCTTTTCTGTCTTCTTTTTCCCCTGTAGGACCTCTTCCTGAGCCTGTGTCCAATAGAGCATCAGAGGAGGACGAGGTGAGGACTTGTGTGTGTGTGTGTGTGTGTGTGTGTGTGTGTGCGTGTGTGTGCGTGTGTGTGTTTGCATTAGCGTGCAGGTGTTTGCCTTTTCTGCCCATACGAGCGCCCATACCTAGAACTGCATAAGAATTACTGCTGCTGAAAGTGTCTTAACGGTGTGGCAGGGTGATTCACTGACACTCGTGATAGATCTATTTGACCGTTTTTTTACCCACACAGCTACACACACACACACACACACACACACACCGCAGCATAGCAGATAGCGGCCCAGGAAAAGCCCCGCTGATCCTCTCTGGACATTCCTGGTTGCAGATTAGGAGTTCTGGACAGTGTTGCGTGTTGCTCTGGCTGTCGTCACGTGCTGATAGCTTTCCTGTAAAAAGGAGTGTAAAACGCATAGATACTGCACAGATACAGACCAGAGTTCGACCGATATGGGTTGTGGGAGGCCGATACTGACACCGATATTTCATATTAATATTAAATATCTTTAAATTTGACCGTTTTCATGCCTGTACAACAGTGTTTCCCCCTGGAGTTTTGTGGAAAAGGCCCTGAAACAGCATGTAGGCCATCATGGGACACTAAAACTCTCATTTCAGTAATATTAAAACATATTCATACATGTGGAATCTGATCAAAATGTGTCAGTAGAATCAGATCATAGACAACCAGTGCAGTATTGATCAGTTCTACAGTAAATAGGCCAATATCGGCCCCATATATCGGTCTAATCCAAACACAGGCACAGAAGGGAGAGTTTATCAAAAGTAAACACACTCCTCTAGGAAGGAACAGCACCCCCCCACCCCCACCCCCCCTTCCTCCACACACACATGCAGGCACACTAGTGACACCATGGGAAAAGTGGATTGGCCCCCCCGGTGACATTGCCGCTGACCCCTCGCCATGGCAACGGGAGCAACGGACAGTGGGCCAGTGTCTCTCTCTCTTTCTCTCTCTCTCTCTCTCTCTCTCTCCCTCTCTCTCCGTGGCCTGGAGGATCATGGGATTGAGGTGGCTGTAATTCCCAGGGCGTGTGGGGGATTATGCTAATGAGGTGACTAACGAGGGGCCTATTCGCGTTCTCGCACATGCGGACACGCACAGCGGCGAGCGCAATCACCCGGTTTAGTTATTCATTCGCAATTACGTAACAGCGCACTCGCCATAAACGTTCACAGGGACCTCTGACCGGTGTGTGTGTGTGTGTGTGTGTGTGTGTGTGCTCTCTTATCAGCTGAGCCACGCCATAAAAGCAGATGGCCTCTAATTTACCCACACATACAATACTGTGAGACTCTTGGCTGATTGAAGCTTCATGCTAGAAACTGTAAAAAATACTCATGTCATTTTCTATAGAGACCTCACATGACATGTTTTTTTTTCATTTTATTTAGTGTTCTGTCACATGTGCAAAAAAGCTCAACTCCTGCAAGCAGACCTGTGTCAAGCCAGCCACAATAACAAATAGCACTTCTGGTGGAAACCTTCAAAATAAAACCCTCCATTGAGGAACATACTGTACATTTCAGTGTGTTTTGGGAGAAAAGTGAGGTAAGTTTTGAGTGCAGAGGAACTAAAGAATGTAGGAATCTGTAGTAAACAAAAATACAGTCGCCGTTGTTTTGCAAAACATCCTTTTCAGAGCGTTAAAGGCCTTTCGCAAAGCAGCTAGGAAATGTTGCCGGAGGGCTTTTTCTGTTCTGAGCGTGCAGCATATTACAGCGTTTGTCCAAAGCCACTTACAGTGCCATGAGTTTATTTTTAGAACAAGCAGCTGCTTGGAAATTGGTTGCGGATTGCGTTTGTATACAAACGGAGTCACGCCGGGTAATATGGATTAGGACACTGCAGTGCAAGAATGTGGAAATGATCAGGGATGATTTTTTTTTTTTTTTTTAGCTGCATGTTAATGTTTCAACAATTTTTTCCGTTCTGGACGCTGATTAGTGCTGATGCTGTTTAGCGTTAATAAGTGAGTGATGAGAATGCTTGATTAAAGAGTAACTCCACTCTAAAACTTTTTTTTTTTTTTGGAGTTGTAAACCGCTGCAAAGTGCTGAGTGGATCTGCCTGTCAGCATGAATACCAGACCTCAAACTGAGTGGACAGGCTTTATACTGGTGTCTCCTGCCCCCTAGTGGACAACATGATGCAGTCCACCATATATGTCAAGTGAAAAGTGTGTGTTTTGGTGTGTTCTGCAGGTGAACGGTAAGGCAGCAGTAGAGGTGCAGCCCAAAGTGTCTGTGAGCCCGTCGACCTCCAGTGCCTCCTCCAATGCATCGCTCCCAAGAGCCACCGCCAGCACCCCACCACCAGAGGTACAATATATATACGCATGGGTGTGTGTGTGTGAAAGAGAGAGTGTGTGTGTGTGGTGTTTGGGTGGGGACTGGTCAGGCTTTTGTTATCAGGGCCATATCAGTTGCTAAAACAATTTTTTATAAACTTGTTTATATAACATTTTTCATGTGACATCTTTTATACTGTTATCTTTATTACATATATACATGGTAATTATTTTTTTTATCTTGTGCGCTACTGCTACTACTATTATTATTACCATTAACTGCTACTACTACTATTAATAACAATTGCATTCTGATTTACTGTACAGATGCACAACATTTTCAAATCGCAGCTGGCCCATACACACATTGGTGTGATTAAGAGTTAATAACAAACTAAAAGTTAATAACAAACTAAATGTATTTTTCTATTTGAAAATCGTCTTCATAAATATATCATTTTATATGTATATATCAGGGTTCTCATTGCTGGAATATGTATCTGGAATTTATCCTGTATTCCAGACAGGAAAAGTCAGGGAATTTGATAAATTCTTTGGTCATTAATTATTTTTAATTAATTTTAATTTTACAAATGGGTCATTTTACAGGAATACAGCAGAATGTATTTCACAACTTGTTTCACACATTCCTGGCATTAAATGATGGTTTTCAGCTGTTTTGTACATTATATTATGTATTCTATAAAAAAAAATGATATCATGGAAGCGCTCCAACTTAGTCATGGAAAGTCGTGGAAAACTCCAGAAAGTTTACATGAGGGCCTCAGTACGATACATATTGTGACTGTGTGTGTGTGTGTGTGTGTGTGTCCAGATGGAGCCGGCCCGGGAGGCGGAGGGCGGCCTGGCGCTGGGCATGTCGCTGGCCCAGGCCAGGGAGCGAGCCCACCAGAAGCGAGTGACCAAGAAAGCCCCGCCCATGGACTGGAGCAAGAGGAATGAACTGTTCAGCAACTTATAAACAACATCAACAAACAACAACAACATCTCCTCTGTTCTCCCTCCAGCAGAGAGCCGGGAAATGACCTCCCTCCCTCTCCCTCTCCCTCTCCCTCTCCCTCTCCCTCTCCCTCTCTCTCTCCTCTGTCTATCCGTCTCTTGTCTTCAGTTTCCGGTTCATACTTTTACACAACGTGTTCAATTCATTTAGAACGTCTAATGTGAAACAGTGTTATTTTGCTGATTTTAATTTCATTGTTTTAATTTAGGATTCAACCACTGTTCCTCTTTGTTTTTAAGAACAGTTGCAATGTCACTCCGTAGGAATGAGCGCTAATATATTAAGAATGTTTGAAGTAAAGATGGAAAAAGAGAAGAAATATAGCGATGTACAGTTTCTTTTAGGAAAAGGACAATGCAAGGAATAATGGGGCATAGGGAAAATAATGAGTTATTGGCAGATTTTTGATAATAAAGTTGTAAACGGTGTCTTTAAATACAGTCAGCTTTTGATTTCTGCAATCGAAGTGATTGCTTGCAACAGCAACTAGTTTTAAGGAATATGTATTTGCTTCTATAGTCAGCATCTATGAATGAACAATCACATGAGAGAATATTCTCAGCATCCGACTACCTGTGATTTAAGCTGCAGTACAGAATAAGCCTTCACTGCCAACACATCAATCCATGACAATCTTTTTTTTTTCTCTTCTGTAAACACAAACCCTCAGAGCGAACGTGTCCTCATGATTTATCTGTTTTAAGAAAAATGACAAAGAGATTATTTTTTTTCATATGTATCTTTTGTTAGATTTGTACATACAGTAAATGATTTGAGAGGAAATTTTATTTTGACTGACACGAGAAAAAGTGAAAATCCTCAGTTGTTTTGATCGTGTTGATGGACGCAGAGTTGCACCAGTTGATCCGAGCGTCATCTGGACTTGAACTTGATGTGGAAATATACGCTGTACTGGTGTTGGCTTTGTGTTGCAGAATGTATTGATGAGGATTAACAAATATAACGTTTGGATCAAATGAAGTTAATGTTCTGAGAGTCTGTTTTGTAATATAATAATAATAATAATGATAATAATGATAATAATAATAATAATAATAATAATAAACTTTATTTATATAGCACCTTTCAAAACAAAGTTACAAAGTGCTTCACAAGACAAAATAAAAATGGTGGACAACAATAGTAAAAACAATTTTAAAACAGTTTAACGGTTATACAACATAGGAGCAAAAGAGCTACATATGAGGAGTATAATAAGTAAAATAAAAGATTATAAAATAATTAAAATAATCAATAAAATAAGGGACAGGAGAATGACTTTGTATAAAAATAATGTAGAATTTATGTAGACTCTTTTGGCTCAGACATGAGTAGAGAGAGTTACAATAGTCCAAACGAGAGGAAATAAAAGCATGTATTACAGTCTCTAGATTCCTCCTGGATAAAATTGAACTGATCTTGGACAGTCTCCTGAGCTGCAAAAAACAAGACTGGACAACTGTGTTAACATGCTTGTTCAAGCTGAGGTGGTTATCAAAGGTGACACCAAGATTTTTGCCGTTTTGGCCTATATTTTGGGACAGAGAGCCCAGATGTTTTGAGGTATGAGGGTCAGCTGTGCCAGGGCCAATAATAATTACCTCAGTTTTGTCAATATTTAGCTGCAGAAAGTTCTGGGCCATCCAGCATTTGAGGTCAAAGATGCAGTCGTTGAGTGTATTAATTTGATAAAAAATTATTTTGGGTTAAAAGAGAGGTACAATTGAGTGTCATCTGCATAGGAATGGAAGCTCACATTATGCCTGCGGATGACATGCCCCAGGGGTAACATGTAAATAGAGAACAAGAGTGGTCCAAGGACACACCCCTGAGTTACCCCGCAGGTCATCTTCACAGAGGATGACCATGACTTGCCAATGGCTACACTAAAAAATGTATCTCGTAAATAAGAATAAAACCATTTTAAAACTGAACCAGACATGCCAACCCAGTGTTGGAGACGTTCCAATAAAATAGAATGATCACTTACCACTTAGATCTAGCAGAACTAAAACTGTAGATTTTCCAGCATCAGCGGCAAGCAGCAGATCATTGATCACTTTAAGGAGAGCAGTCTCTGTGCTGTGGCTTGCCCTAAATCCCGACTGGAATGTCTCAAAGAGTCCGTTTCTGTTTAAAAAAAAAAGCAGTCAATTGTTCAGCAACAACTTTTTCTAAAACCTTGGAGAGAAAGGGCAGTTTGGAAATTGGTCTAAAATTATCCAGGGAATTAGGGCCTAAAGAGGGTTTTTTCAGAAGGAGTTGAACAATTGCATTCTTAAAATAAGCAGGGACATAACCAGACAGTAGTGACATGTTAATTATGGAGAGAATAAATGGGCTGACAGATCCATATACCTCTTTTAAAAATCTCACAGGCAGGATGTCGAGAGCACACGAAGAGGGCTTCATTTTATTGATCACCTCAGTGAGAGTGTCAATAGATATTGTGTCAAAGGACTCAAAGAGGACAGTAGTTTTAAAAGAGATTGTTGTGTCCTGAGCAGGAGGGGGAATGTTCATGCTGATGCTAGAGACTTTGCTGACAAAGAACGTTAAAAATTCTTCACATTTCTCAGGGGAGGAGTCCATATTGACACTTGGAAGGTTAATTACATTGAATAAAGTCCTGGAGTTGTATCAGTTCTTTTCGATAAGGTCCGAAAAATACCGTGCTCTAGCATTTTTAACCTCTGTATTAAAATTTCTCATGGAGTCTCTTAAAATGTCAAGGTGCACTGTTGGTTTAGAAGCTTTCCACTTCCGCTCTGCCCTACGACAGTCCCTTTTTAGGGCACGTATGCTGTCAGTTATCCATGGCAGGGAAACTTTAGAGGGTTTTCTCTGCTTAAATGGTGCAATTTGGTCCAAGATCTGGGCGCAAGTATTATTAAAATTATTAAGGACTGTATCAACATCTTGACTTGAGCCAATGTCAACTGAGGAAGACAGGAGAGCATCTGTGAATTTGGCCGCAGAGGAAGTATTAAAAATGCGAGAGCATAAAGGGTTTGGCTTATTATTGGACAGAATATTTTGGATCACAGATGTGAACATTATGCATTTGTAGTCAGAGACACTAACATCTTTGCATAGTATATTGCCTATTGAAATACCATGTGAAAGGACAAGATCAAGGGTGTGGCCCTTGTTGTGAGTAGGCCCTGTGACAATTCTACTTAGGTTAAAAGTCTCAACAATGTTTAAAAACTCTATGGCTAAAGATTATCAGGACAGCGAACATGTATGTTAAAATCTCCCACAATCAGAACTCATAGTTGTCATAGTTTGGCATTACAATCGAGAGGAGTTCAGAGAACTGTTCAAGAAAGCCAGACACAGATTTAGGGGGTCTGTAGATTAAAATGCACAGAGTTTTAAGGTTCCCTCTAATAGTGAAACAATGACTCAAAAGATGAAAAGTCACCCAAGGAGATGAGTGAGCAATTAAATTCGTTATTAAAAACAACTGAAAGTCCTCCCCCTCTACCAGATAACCTGGGACAGTTGAAAAAGGAGAAGTTGGGGGGGGGGGGGGGGGGGGGGGGGGGGGGTGAGGATTCTATCAGGGGGACAGTCACCAATATTAAGCCAGGTTTCTGATATCATAAAAAAGTTAATTTTGTTAGAGATGATAAAATCCTGGCAAATAAAAGATTTGTTGGAGAGGGACCTTATATTGAGCAGACCAAAGTTTACAGAGTAGCCAAAAGTAGGAGTTGGATTTATAGTAATTGGCTGTAGTTGAATTTGGCGAGGTAGCTACAGCAATAATAATATTATTATTACATTATTATTATTACAGCAATAATAATATTATTGCTGTAGCTACCTCGCCAAATTCAACTACATAAATTACTAAGATTACAGAACAATTCCAGAAACCCAAATAATATTATTATTTGGGTTTCTGGAATTGTTCTGTAATCTTGTCCTATACTGTGATCTCTGACTGATAATTGGAATTATGGGCATTGAGAGCATCTGGGCACAAGGGGGAGGTAGTGAGTCTATGCCTGGATGAGATGATGGCAGCGGTGCGGGGAAGAAGTCAGCTTGCAATTGCCTACTTGGCTATCTGGACATGTAGCAGGGGATAGTCAGACGTATCTTATCTTTTTTAAAATAAACGTATCATCATACAGACCCCGCAATCAGGTGATTATATTTAAGCAGCCTATATCAATGATCATTTTACTATTTTCAGCAACTGACAAAAACAAATAATAAAAAAATCACACATTTTTGGACCACCCTGTGAGTTGGTTCAGTCGAACCCGTCGCTGATCGTTTGCCACAGCATGCTTTGGCTGTCAATCACAGTCTGTCAATGAATCCACACAGGAGTCTGTTACAAAGGTAAGAAACATGCCATTTAGCTTAACTTGATCATTGACTGAAAATAGAACATAGGAAAAGATAGGCTAGCGTATGTTGAATGAACCTGCTTGGCCCACTGACTCCAGCCAAACTTTAAACTAGCTAAAAGTAGGATTGTACTGTCGCCGAAATGCGAACCGATTGCGAGTCAACGTTAGCTAACTTTGCCAATCAAACATGTTTAATAAATACCGTCACACACACATGATAGACGGTGAATTAACAGTGTTATGAGTCAGTGTTTAATTCGGCGTGTATCTGATCCCCCAACCAGCACTTATTTAAGTGAGAAATCGAATTTTTGAAACGGTTCGCCTCTCATTCCCACGGTCTTCTCCCACTAAAATAGCGCAGAGCTAACCAACAGAGGCTGGTAGCGAGGTGAGGCGACAAAATCCCAAATGTAAAGTTTGTACGGAAATGCAGTTTATCTTTATGGATTATATTGATGCCAAATTGACAAGAAGACTGTCTACATATGACGCCTTTTATCTTGTGTTTCTAGAGTTATGTGTTTTTACGGACACGTAAGGAATTGATAATATGTCATATTTCTTAAAGGGAGTTTGGCGTAATATTTTCCCCGGAGAGCGCAGGGAGCTTCAGTTTAATTCAAACTACTAATATGTATATTTTTTATGTACGTTTTTGTCACCACTACAGAAACTCTAGGTAACTACTAATGTATGATAAGGTTGTCTGACGTTGACTGCTGTTAGTTATTAGTTTGATTAATGGTTTAATAATGTGTGTTTGTATTGATTACTGACGTGGCTAATCAGGCTAATTATCAGCTAATTGTACTCAGTTTGGCTGTTTATTGACTTAATCCAAGAGGTTAGGTGGTGTAGAAATGCAGGAAATTTGTTTTAAATTACAATTTCTTTTCTGGGGGAGGACCCCCAGACCCCCTGCCAATTGTGTATCTTTCCAAGTTTTCTCCTCCATTTTAAAACATAACCAGGCGCCCATGGTAGAGCTGACTGGGGCTTTGGGTTTAGCCCCGAGCCGGAGCCAGGGGACCTCAGGGACGGAGACTGGAGCAGGAACAGGAACAGAAGCCGCGGCCAGAGCAGGAGCAGCGTCAGCTGGCCAGGGAACAGTGGCATCCATCTCTTCAGCACTAGTGGCGGTGGCTTGTGCCGGGCCGAAGATGACGGTGTCCATGAGCTTCTCAGCCGTCTGGATGTGGTAGAGCGTGGAGATTCTTCCTTCCAACTCTGCAGTCTTATCAGCAAGACGGACGCAACTGACACAGTCGGATGGGGAGGTGAGTGCAGCCATGGGTTATAGGTGGGGTGGCGACACGGGCCCAACAAGCCCATGGGTGTTCCAAATAAGCCCACTTCATGATTTGTTGATAAATAAATATATATTTAAAAAATCTTAACAATACAAACTTGTTCTATTCAAAATCTGTAATCTCTTAGCTCTCAATAGCTATTTTCATTTTGTCTCCACTCCTATCCTATGGCCTGTAAATGGCATTTGAAATAGGCGTGACCAGCCTTTTTGCTGTGTTGTCAACGCAGAAAAAGCTAAACTTACAACATGTCTTCTTTGGAAATTGGATATGGGTATTAATTATCTGGATTATGGAGCTGATTCATCAGGTGAGGTCAAAATTAGGGAGGAAAATGTTTCAAAGGTCAATAGGGAGAAAATCCCCATTGAAACATGAGTGGGCTTAATGGGAACATCAGTGAATTTATGGTTAAAAGACAGAATATTTTATTATACGCACATGACATTAAAAAAACAATGATATGAAATAAATCTATATATGGTGCACTAACATAACATGAAAAGTATAAATTGATCATGCAGAGAAGTAATTAGCTATACTCATTTACATCCACCCCAGACAGTGTGATTTTTTTGCTAGCATCCCCTTTAAGCCCACCAGGTAAAAATGTTAATTAAAAAATAAAGATAAACATACACATTTATTGTCTATTTAACAGTATAATAATATAAACTGCATACAAAATGTAAACTATACATGCTTATCATGCTTTATGTCACTGCAATGAACCATACTATGCAGCTACTGTATTGATGCAGCATGTGGTCTGTTTGCTAGCATGCTAAAACTCATATTTTGATTTCAAAAGAAACAATATTTCTAATTCAAGTAATATTCTAGCATATGTCTTATTCAAAACACGAATCACTTAAATTTTGATAACAAATGAGTATTTGTTAAAAACAGGAGTAGAAATATGCAAAAAATGTTATCTTCTGAGGGGACCAAAATCACCAAAGTTTTTTTGCAACTTCTGCTGGGATCAGCAGGCACATGTCACACATGTGCTTTGATAACTCAATATCGACAAATCTGATTGGCTTGCAATAAAAAGTGTCATTTATGTAACAAGCTGCTTCATTGGAAGAAACATCACACAGCAAAAAATTATGATGTAGTTTTTTTTTTTTATTTGACTCAGAAGTTGCAAGTGGGCTTATATGGTACGTGGGCTTAATAGGGACGTTTACCCTAGTAAGTAGTAATTAGTAATTGCAACGTCAAACTTTCTTGTCCCAGAAGAAACAAACAACACTCCTTGGTATAAATTCTCCTTTTAATGATTTCCAGGATGATACAGAATTGAATGGAAATGTCATTAATGAAAGTAATGGGCATGCATCAAAACAGAACAGAGGAATCAGTAGTGCTAAAACTTAAAAGTTTTGTCAAAATGCCTCATATCTCATAAGGATAAATAAGGAATATGGGATGGTTATTGTGCTGCAGATAATGGCCTTTCTGGTTCAGAAGTAAAACCTCTGAAAAACAAAACATAAAGCAGATAACAGTGTATGGCATTGCCTGAATGAGTGGAATGGGATGAATTAATGATAAAAGCAATACATTTCTGTTGTGCTAGATACAGTAAATTCCCTATAAGGTGCATACAGAGGAGGCTTGAATACTACAGCAAACAAACATGAGTCTATGCAGAATGTAACAAAATGTCATTGAAATAGATTGTAGCATTGCATGGCTGTGGGACAGTCAGTACAGAACAACAGGTCCTGCTTGGGAGTGTAGATAGAAACAAGGACATCTCTATAGATAGTAATACTCTTTTCAGTTCTCTTAATGTGTTCAGTCACATTGGAATAATCAACATATTCTCTCAAAAGGTCGACTTGTGAAATGCTTTGAAACAGGCCGCTGCTAACATTTTTAATAGCATTTCCCATTATTGGGGGAAAGGGGAGGTCACCCATTAGCGCACTTACAGTAAGTTCACTTCATAGCACCCTGAGGCGAGCGGTAAAAACCTTCTGAATAACTTTACAACACAGCAGTTAGACCTGAAAAACATGTGCTTCCATCGACAACAGTTCTTTAAAGAATGGATTTTTTGACAGAAAATCTTCTCATAAAAGCTCCACTTTGGTAAAAACATTTAAAATCACTTATAGTACATCCGTATGGAATATGCTGCTTGTAATACAATAAACGGTGTATTTTAGATGAATATTTTCCCCTGTGTTATAGACAATAAGCAGCGAAATATATATAGCAGAGCAATGCTAATATACAGTATAACGATCTCAGTCAATAGGAACTCCATTTGTTAAAAAACAGACATATTATAAGTAGTATAAATATAGCCATAACTCAATTTACAGTAGTTTTTAGAGATATCTGACTACACCTGAACATGGACATACACAGTGCCAACATACACTTAAGTCTTCTCTATACATTTACAGGTAACAAATAAAATGGACCCTTATTCCCTTTTAGTGGTACTATGCTTCACACACACACTGACATCTGGAAGCCGGTCTTGTGCAACGCAGCTCTCCTCTTGTCTGTTGTCGCTCCAGTAACATTCCCAGGTGTGTGTCCTAAGGCGAAGTGCTCGTGTTGGAAAGTCGGGACGATATCTCCGGAGACGTTGTGCAGGAAATCCTCAAGAGCGCCCTCTTTGAAGGCGGGAGGCTCCCTAGTCCTCCCTGAGCCTCTAACCTCCACTGTCTCTCTTTCTTCACCAACATCAAAGTTTCTCGTTTCATCTCCTCTCTGCTGGCTTTCGAGTCTTCTGTCCTGTTTTTGGTCTTTTGCTCCCGTTCGGCCCGGACTCGGATGGGGGGGAGGAAAGTTATTCCAACATGGCGTCCAGCTGGTCGGCCAGGTCGTCGAACATGTTGCCGATGTCGTCCAGGATATTCCCCGCTGCCTTCACCGTGCTGCTGCCGCTAGGGAGGGGAGAGGACAATGTTGTAACCATGGCGATACGTATGGCTGTTTTATGCCTACCGGTGATGCTGAAAAATGGTGAATACTGCAACCTATGTGTCGATACCCATTGGAGAATTCTCTTAGATGAAATTTAGAATAGAAGATTCCTTTGGTGAAATTTGCTCAAAATAGAATATTAATTCAAGCATCAACAACTGTCAATTCCAACATTTTAAAACAATATTAAGTGGAGATGTATGAATGAAGGGACTGACAAAAATGTACAGGATTATGAGGGGTGTGCAAAGTAACATACAGAGTCCAAGAAAAACGACTGAAAATATCCTTATGTACGATATGAAAATATTCTAAAATGAAGATATGCAGCATTTACAAATGAGAGGGAAGGTCAGAGGTCAGGGTCTGGAGCTGGTAGGGATTAAATATGGCGTCCTTACCCGTCGATACTGTTGTCCTGCGCCAGTTTGTTCTCCACCACTTTGAGAGCCGCCTCCAGTGACGTGCTGGTCTCCTCCAGCCTCTTCTGAACCAGCACCTCCGGCATTGGAGAGGCCTGGGCCTTCCCCGGGGCTCTCCCTGCCTGGCCCGGTGGTGCCGAGGCGGGGTAGGACGAGGCCGGCGCCGAGGAGGACGGAGCGGCGAAAGCAACACTCTGGACCGCGTTGAGGTTCAGCCCCGAGCAACGAGCTGCGAGGAATGTGAGGAGTGGGAGAGGGAGGGACCAGAGAAAATATCTTTGATTGCTGTCTTTGCAAAGCTATACAGTGGCTATAAAGTATTAATCCTCCTTGACTATTTGCACATTTTAATGAACTATAATATTAATGTAACTGCGGCCAAATCTGGACATACACTCTTTGATGCGTTTTCCAGTCTTTTAGGACAAATTTCATATTTAGTTTTTACATCAGGTAACTTCAAAATGTATGCTAAAAGACGATTTGGCCACTGTTCATTGTGATTCTTTGTCTTAAAACTAAACAAACTACTCTTTTCTATCAAAGTGGAGTGGAAGTTCAAGAAATGTACATGAAAGTATAAAAGTCCAATGAAAGAAAATTCTCATTTGTAAAAGTATTCACCCCCTTTAATCACTTGGGCTATATCGTCTCACAGGAAATCCATTTCATAACATTTTCATTCTTCATCTTTAGGTAATAGTGAGACATTTTGAACATATTTGCTTTTCAAAATTGCTCTAATTTCACTATTTTTGCTCGGAATTCTTATACCAGGCCCCTTCAGTTCATCTTAATAGGATTTAATGCTGCAGCACAGTGTGTTTCTGTGGTTTCAAAGAAAAATAAACTATCACTGTAAATAAAGGCATTTGGAACAAATTTTGTAGCATAAGAAAGAGGTAGATATACACCATTAAAACCTCTTTTCTAACTCATATGTCTATGTTTGGTCGGTGTTACCTGCTGTGGATGCAGAGGCTGTGCTGGGCTGAGGCAGTCTTGATGCAGACATAACAGGTTTCTGTGGACTTGGTGGCTTGGGCATCACAGTCTGCGGGTGCTTAACTGGTTTGGGACCGGGTGTGCACACGTGTGTCTGTATGCCGCTGCTCAGTTTCGGCGAGACTGTGTGAATCTGCACACTGGTTAGTTTGGGAATGGCGGTCTGTGCCTGGGCGCTGGGTTGTTTAGGTACTGAGGACAGTGTTTTCTGGGGGGTCGCTGGCTTGCTGGTGAGGGGCGACTTGAGAGGACTGGAAGGTTTGGTGGACACGGGAGGCTTGGGGCCTTTCCCCATGGAGCCCATTCTCTGGAAAACGTTCCCCGGCCTATGAGATTCCTCGTCGCTCAGCGGATCGAAGTCGGCGTGCCCGTAGAAACCGTTGGTCCGTGACGGCGCGCGCGAGAGTGGGCCGTCCCCGTCTGTGGGGGTGGTGACCTCCTCGGGCGTCTGCGCGTCTTTGTCTTTGGGTTTGTGCCGCCTTTTGACCGTGTCCGACTCTTTCAGGTTGAACTCCGGGAGCTCCAGGGTGTTCGGGGCCTGGGGCGGACCGTCCGGAGGAGCCGGGGCCTTGACCTCAGCGTCCGCCCGGCTGAGGACTCCAATCCGGGGCCGCTGTTTGATGGTGAGGTTGCCTTCTTCGGCGAAAGGGAGGTTGCCGCTCGAGCGGTTCTTTGGAGATGCAGCGGCGGTTTCTGACGCCTGACTACTTCTCCTTCCTCGCTCTTTCTCTTCAGCTGCTGCCTCTGTACCTCCAGGTCTTTGCAGTCTGTCAAGCCCTACCTCTGTTCTCTCATTTCCCGCCCTCCTCAGGCCACCCAGTCCCAGGGCAGGCACAGGTTTGGAGGATTGTGAGATGATGTGAGGAGGCGGCCCGTGCGGATGGGGGGAGGAAACAGGGCTGAGAACAGGTGAAGCCGGTGTAAAGGTTGGTGGTACGTCTATCCTCTTGGACGGACTACCGGCGCTCCCCTCCAGCCTGGCCGCAATGCTCTTCACGCTACCCGCGCTCTCCGTCTCCACCCCTCCCTCCCCCTCTACCTCGACCGCTTTCTCGCCTCCCGATTGGCCGGTCACCGAGCTCATTCTCTTGGGCGGCGGCGGCGGCGGGCCTTTGCGGCGGGAGCGCACGGCGAACGAGTGGCTGCGGTTGATGTGGCGCTGGGCCCCGCCGGCGCCGGCGTGCCCGCGTCCCGGCCGCCGCGACAGGGTGGCGTAGGAGGGCATGGCCACGGAGGAGGAGGCGCTGGGGGCGGCGAGGTCGTCGTCTTCGTCCGGCTCTCCGTCGGAGAGAGCGTAGCGCGTCAGGCTCTGGGCGCGCTTCTTGTGCGCGAACCTCTGGCCGTCGTCGCCAAGGCCCTGTCCCGGCCGCGGGCCCGGGAGGGGAACGGCTCCGGCCAGGGGCTTGGACAGCACTCGCGGAGCCCCGTCGCCGCCTCCCGCCTGGGCGTGGAGGTAGCTGAAGGCCTTCTGGGTGGGGGAAGCCTGTGGCGACGGAGAGGGAGGGGAGGAGAAGGGGTGGTGGTGCGGCTGGTAGAGCCGGCTGGGGGACTGGCAGGGTTTAGACTTGGAGGGGACGCCCGGGTAGGCGAAGCGGGGCATCTTGCTGGGGGTTAGAGGAGGGGTGAGGGGGGTGAAGGCGAGTTTGTTGGGGGTGGCGGACCGACTGGCGCTCTGGTGCTCCCACATGTCGGTGGGTCTCTGTCTGCTCCTCCCTCCGGGACTGCCTCCCCCGCGCTTCCCCTCTCCCCCCGCCCCTCCGTTCCCCAAGCTCTCCTCCGACCGACTGGACGTCCTAACGATCGCCAGCACGGCTTGGTGCTCCTGGGGATGTCCTGGGTGACAGTTTCCGGAATTACCGGAATTCCCCGAGCCCCGGGAGCGCACGCCGATGCTCTCCTGACTGACCGACATGGCGGACATGGCCGCCGCCGAGCCCGCGCTTCTGATGGCGAACACCTCCCCGACTCCTCCCCCCGCCCGGCCCATCATGGCGCTCTGCAGCTCGGCGCTCAACTCGCTGTCCTGGAAGGAGAGCAGCGCCCTGGGGGTGCGAGGGGAGGGGCAGCAGTCGTCGGACGAAGCGTCGGAGCGGGCGTGACTGTGCGTCGGCGTGTGTTCGATCGCCACCAGCTCCAGGGCGGGCGGGGGTTTCCGTCGCAGAGTCCCGCCTCCGGTCCTGTCGGCATGGTTACGAGAGCGCTGCAGGTCACAGAGTCTCTTCACTGCTAGCATGAGCTTCTTCTGATGGCCTGAACAGAGAGAAATATCAATCAGTACCATCTATGCGATAAAGGAACTTCATAGTTACAGTAAACACAGCTATAAAAGGTATTCACCCCTAATGAGACATTTTGAATATATCTCATTTGCATTTTCCCTGGTCCTTACAATACATCTTAATGGGATTTTAGGGTTAAAGGTGTTTTCTGCTTGAGAATACCTGAATACCAATGTGGCAAACCTCTGTCATTTGAGTTTATGGGGTTTCAAAGAAAAAAATAAACTAATCCCATCATTACTATATATAAAAAAAAAAAAAACAGAAGGTGCACTAGTGGACATTTTATAGCCACTGTAGAATTATCACCATACTTTAATAGTCAGTTTGTCTGTGACAGTCTAATCCCTCACCCAGTTTGGTGATGCCTATCTCCTGCAGGTCCTCCCAGGTGATGTCTTTGACGATAGTGATGGAGTCGTAGCCGTTCTCGCACAGCCTCTTCTGGTACTGAGGCAGCCCGATCACGCTCAACCACTCCCCCAGGTCCGGCTGAGCGGCGAGAAAAAGAGACGGACAGAGACAGAGGGGCGACAGGGCACATCAGCTTTGTTTGTCTGAAATCAATAAAAGGCCCCTGCTGTCCTAGATGATGTGCTCGGTCGGTTTATGGATTCTTTGGATGGAACGAAAACCTCTTGTGTCATTATGGCACGTGGTTGGAGATCGCGGATTTAAAGTATCATGGTAAAACTATGAGAAATAGTCGAACCAGCAGTGTCATTTTATGGATTTTCCAATGTGTGAATGGGAGATCAGAGGTGTTTTCTTACAGGAATATAATCAGGCAGCCACTCTGGGATGCTCAGGTTGCCAATCTCTATTGAGATCTTCTTGCGGTGGCCTGGCTTGGTCACTCCGATGGCGGTCAGGTCCTGAAGAACAACCACATGTTTAGTCAGCCATTTAATATGATATAACATGCTCTTGATACTGCAACCAATAACCATGTCTAATCAGTTTCATATCTATATTTGAGTGACAGGATCCTTGCGCAGAACTCTGCAGCCACTTTGCAGCAACACAAATGCATTACAGATGAAGTGTGATCCCTGCATTGCAGTACCATGAGTGCAGTGGCCCTAGTGGGAATCAAACCCTTACCTCTGGTTTTGTTAGTGCCTTGCTCTACCAATTAGGCAAAACAGGACTATACTGTATAGCAGTGGTTCTCAACGTGGGGTCCGGGGACCACCAGGGGTCCTTGAGGGGGTTCCAGAGGGTCCCCAGCAAATTGATGTATTGTTAAACTTCACCATTATTTCATTTACAAGAAGTACACACAGAAGAACACAATTAAAGAATGTAGAAGAATGACTGTTTTGATCGTAGTTTCTCTGTTATCTCACCACCTACAATACAGATAGTCATGGAATTCTGGACAAAATCATATCTAACAATGAAAATATTCACAGATTTGGGTTTGAGAAACAAAATCTCATCAAATGGGGGTCCTTGATATGAAAAAGGTTGAGAATCACTGCTGTATAGTATAAATAGTATAAATAAATACACCACAGAATGCAAGAAATGAAAAGAAAGAAAAGAAATGCTACATTTTCAAGGTATATTGTAATTAGTCAATCCATTGGGGCAGGTTTGCAAGCAAATGGAAAACAGGCAACAAAGTAGACTGATATTTAAAGATACTATATGTAGCATTTGTTTTACACACACCTCAGGGGTCATCCTGCTGATGGTGGGCACGTCATATCCTGCGTTGATGAAGTTGGATGTGTACTGCTCCAGCTGGAACTCACACAACCACTGGTAGATGGCCTCGGAGTCCTAACAACAGAGAAGAGCTTAGAGGCTTATCTCTCTCTCTCTCTGTCTCACACACACACACACACACACACACACCTACTGCTCCTACTACCGAACTCACCTTGCCCTCCAGAAGCTGCTCTGGCCTGACGAAGCCTTTCTGAGGAGCGCCGTTGACCTGCCGACGGGGACCACCTACAAAACACACATTATCAATCCTAAAAGAACGACAGCCTTCGCCCTACTTCATTGTGAGTGACTGCAGGGTCACAAAGGCCTGAGGGGAAAAAAAGAAAACATTGTTACCAAGAAAACCCCAAGTTACACCCAGACAAACAGAACAGTAACCACTTTCTGGTATGTGAATCAAAGCTACAAAAAATGTCCAGTCTTACACTTTTAAACACTTTTACAGACTTGAGCCTGTGTTTTAGAAATATTGAATGAAGTCCAAGTAAGGTTTTTCCCCCCTGAAATGGATATATAGCTTTTTGGAAATGAACGCTCCAAAAACAGTACTCCTACTCACTATTCCACTCCTTACCATCCCATAACTCACACATTACTGACTTAAAAGTCCATGCACGCTGGATATGTACTGTATTTAAGCAGAGGTAAACACCTTTTCTCACTGAGCTTGTCTTTTTTTTTTTTTTTTTTTATAAATCTTAAACTCTACCTTGAAGTGTTGTATGAATCATTTTCATGAGTGTGCAACATTCACTGCAAAAATGTCCCAGTCAGCTAGTCTCATATTCAGACTTTGAATCTTCAGCATAAGTGAAGAATTCTGCCAATGAGTTGAGATACTTCCACTTGTTTCCAATGCAGTTCCACTTGTTTTCTACAATAAATATCTTGAAACGAGGCAGAATAAGGCAGATCGCTCCACTAGAGTCAAGAAAATAACTCTCGAAATGAGATGATTTGCAACTGAAACAAGTGAAATGATCTCACCCCATTTGCAGCTTTCTCTCATTTTCTCACTTGGGAAAATGTTAAGACTGAACACTGGATTGAATGACTTGTTAAGGAAGGGTATTTTTTGTAGGAGTGCAGTAAACTCCAGTTATTGTCTATTGATTTTCTCTATACAGCTGTCTGAGTGAGTGGTGTGTTGAGTGAGTGGTGTGTTGAGTCTCTCCAGGTGAGTGGAGGTGTGTTGGAGCTGATCTGAAAGCCCAGTGAGCACACTCATGACTCAACACACACACAGTCATGACATATTACACAGATCACTGAAGAATGCACCTTTCTTCCCGTTTTCTCCATCTCTCTGTCTTTCGCCCAAGGCGAGGGTTTTGATCGCTCCCTCTTTCTTTCTCTCTAACCTTCTGCTCTTTTAGTTTTCTCTCTCCCTTCTGACACGCTCGCTCTACCCTTCATTTATACCGTCTCCATTTCTTTACTATGATCCTTATTTATATAGCACTTTTCAAAATACAGTGACAAAGTGCCTTACAAAGGAGAAAAATCATAAAAGAGAATATGAGAGTAAGGAGTATATAAAAGAGAGTTTTAAGAAGTGATTCATATGATTTCTCTCAGTAGGACGTTGTGTCTTCCTCCCTTGTTTATTCCTTTTCTTTCTGTATTTCTAATTATTTTTTTGTTTCTGTCTATTTCTACCTCTCTCCTTTGTTGTTAAGGTCAGGGGCCCCAGTCTCCCAAGGGAGCAAAATAGCACCTACTGAAGAGTTATTTGGCCTCAGGGCAAGAGAGACTGACAGACAAATAGAGAGAGAGAGAGAGAGACTTCATCAACTCCACCGTCCAAAAACACTCTGCTATTTACAAGGCCGAAGACAGAGAGAAAAATAACACATAGCTACACTGTACACTGCAAAAAATGACACTTGATTCATGTCAATATGACTTCATTCAATAAATAGTCACTAAATCTTGAAACAAGGCAATTTCATGACAATTTCCCTTGTTTCAAGCAAATGCCTTGTAACAAGTTTACATTCCTGAAAAAAAAGTTTTATATATTGAAACCAGTAAAATGATCTGCCATTGTATTAAGATGATTTGACCAATTTTTTTCAACCCCTTTGACTCTAATTGTACTCCACCTGAACAAAGACTGCTAGTTTCTTTAATTCTCTTTTTTTTTTTTTTTTTTTTATTCTATTTTTTCTTTTCAAAGGAGCCATGCTGATGCTTTTCGGCCTGATTTTTTTGCAGCGTTCCTCAGAGAATCCTGAAGTAACGATGAAAAGTCTGGATTCAAAATTAAAATCCCTTGCCGAGCTTGTCATTTTTTGTAGTGTACAGAAAACACAGTAACAAATGAATGTTTTGACTTTGAAAATGCAGTACTCAAGCACATCTTTCAATGGTTGGTACAAGATGAAATCCCTTCAGAACCCACTTTCTCTGCCTTCCTGCTGTCTCGATAAATGAAAACAACAAACACTAAAAGGTGAGCCGACTGCCCACGCAACATTTAACATTTGTTTCCAGCGACAGAAATGATGAATTCTATGACCGAGGAATACATGTCGACCCCTGCAGCCGTGACAAAACGATAAAACACCCTGTCAGATCAATTCTCGATCCCTTACCCTTCGGGAGGAGCGAGAGTGGCGGAGCTCCTGTCGTTTTGCACTTCATCCTTCTTTCTGTTTCTCTCATTCACTGTTAGTGTAGACCTCTCTTTGAGTTTAAACAGTCAGCAAAACCCCGTCTCTTTACTCCTTTTCCCACTTTGCCGTATTCTGCCTTCTCCCTCTTTCTCCTTCACTTAAAGATTTTTTTCAGTTTTTTTTTTGCTCGTGCCGCTTATTTTTCCTGTCTCCTCCCTTGGTCCCCTCCCTCCGCCTCCCCGCTTCTTCTAGTCTCTCTCTTCTCCTTCACTTGATCCCTCCTTCCCATTCGCCCCGAGGTCAGTGGAGATCCTCGGCTCCATCTAGCGTGTCGCTCCTACACGCTGAACAGCTGAGAGCTCTTTGCAAAGTCCTTACTCAGCAGAAATGCCTGCAACACGGCTGTTTTTTTTCAAAGATTTGCTCATACCTGACGCTTAGATCTGACAGCACAAAAAGAGACTTCTTTCACAGGTGCGATTGGTTGGCCTTTGTAAGAGCTGCTGCTTTTATGGGTTGTGGTTTTGTGAGAAGCTGCTGGTTTTATTGGTTTCGGTGGTGAGGTGAAGTAAGCTGATTCTCTCTCCTGCCGTCTCATTTCCTTTCAGTCCCACAGTAATAACAGACCAGTCTGCAGGACAGGTGGAGTCCTATTAGATTTCTCTGCAGCGACATACTTTTAGTCCAAAACAGAAGACTGTGCAAGGTTGAGTGATGTTAAAAATGTGTCATAATTCACTCTTTATGATATACTCTCAAGGGTTATCTTGTTATATATACTGGTAAATAAAAGGTGGATAAACTATAACCTCCAGTTGGTGATCATCATTACTTTTTCCCCCTTACAAGACCTTATCATATACTTAACTATGAATTTTAGTCATAAAAGTTGATGTTAGCCTTAAAAAAGTGGGTAAACTGAGTTCAGTTGGTTATCTTGCATTGCTAGGGTTTCAACAAAGAGCAGCACATATCAATCCTTCAGGAGAAAAGCGAGAGGAGCTAGAACAGAGACAGAGAGAGGGATTCATAAAAGACAGGAACAATAAGGGACAGGTTTCATTGGCTGACTAACCTGTGGATCCGTCGGCCTGTTTGCTGTGGTCTGTGCCCGCAATGTGGAGATGGTCTACTGACTCACCAGCAGAGGGAACCAGCTACACGCACAAAAACACAGAAGAAGAAGAAACGGCACCGTAAATAGCGCTGCTGAATCACAGGAGTAAAGTGACACACTTTAAATGGATTACTAACAAGTTATCATATGATTCTTTAATGAGGCTTACACTGCAGATAATATCCATCTTACACAAGTCAATTAATCTAGTATTGACTCTTAAAATCTTATTTTTCTTAAAGCAAGGGAAATATATGCCAATGAGGTGGGATAATTTCACTTGCTTTCAATGTGAATCAACTTGTTTTGAGAATTCTCTTGAACCAAATGTCATTTTCTTGATACTACATTTTAAGACTTGATATGAAACTAGATGACTTGTATCATCTTTTTACAGTGTAATAAGGGTTCAAAGATCCTATACACAGGGTGGAACAGTGAATCAGTTGCACCCTATTAGCAATAGATTTCCGTGGTCTCGTTCAGCAGATCTGACCTTGCCGGTGTCGGTGTTGTGGCGGGTTTGAATCCCGTTCTGTTTGTGGCCGCTCTCTGAGCTCTGGCCGCTACCGGCACTGCGGCTGCTGCCCACACTGCCGGCACTACCGACGCTGTTCCTGTCACCTGAGAGAGAAAGACAGAGAAAAAAGGAGAGAGAACAGCAAAAAGAGGTGAGATTTGGTCATTTGAGATGTGGGAATTTGGGAAACAAGATACTGACGCGTCATCGGTAACCAATTTGCACTGCAAAAAATGTCCATTTTAACAGGTCATTTAGTCTCCTATTCAATTCCTATTTAAGACTCAATACTTGATTAAATGACTTGTTAAGATTAAGATAACATTTTTATATTTTTGCTTTACAGGCTTTCAGGATGGAGGCAGGTAGACCGGCAAGCTGCAGAAAACCTGGAGATATCACTAGGTCAGGAGTAACACAGGAAGAAAAAAAAAAAGGTTCTCAAAGGGTTTAAGGGAGTGGCACACACTTACCATCACGTATTGCTGAGAGGCAATAATGGTTACTGGATCATTAGCCTTTTAGGTGAATGGGGGTGGGGGTGTTGAGTTGGGATTTACAGGGCGGAAGCGTAGGCAAGGTCAACACTTTGGGATGTAGAGGGATAAAGACAGGGAATAAGCTTCCTACACAGTTGGTGGGCAGATTTGGGGAGGGGAGGGGGGGGTATAAAGATGACCCACTGTGTTTGGGTGGTTGGGTGCAGATGCTCAAGGTAAGTCAAGTTAAAGTGGTAATCCTCGTGTTCCTCATTTTAAAAATTAGAAAACTAGAAACACACACACACACGGGGTGAGGAGCTGATCTACGGGGGTTCACACAGGGTGGGAGGTGGGGGGGCGGGTGCTAGGGGCCACACACTCTTACCAGTGGGAGAGCTCCTGAGGACCCAAATGTCCTGAGTGGGGCTAGCAGGACTAGCTGGGGCTGAGAGCTGACTGCCAGGTGGAGCACCTAACAAACACACACACACTTTAGCCAGAGAGAGCACCTAGCGCGCACGCTTACACTCACACACCGATGACCTATCAAGCTGACATTTAGCGCTGCCACGGGCCCCGGAGGGCAGCGCCGAGCCCAGAGGGGAGACTGGGATCGGGGGGTGCTTGGTCGGGAGGGACGGGGTGAACCAAGGAAACTGACTTGGGAGGAACTGAATATCTCACAGATGGTAAAAAAAAGAAACAGAGATCGAAAGAGAGGGTAGAAGCCTCTTTGGCTGTCCAAAATGTGTGTGTGTGTGTGTGTGTGTGAGTGTGTGTATACCTGCGTGTTCATAGCCAAGAGTGTAAGAGTCGTCGGTCTGAGGGGCGGGGCCGAGGCTCGAGGGAGGAGCTCTGGACAGGAGGTGTTGTCGTTGGCAAGGTAACGAGGCTTGGCGGGAGAGCGTGCCCCCTAGGGTCAGGGAGACAGGGTGAGGGGGTGAGGGGGTGAGGGGGACATGCGTGAGTGAGGGAGCGTAGTTGGCGTACATGCGTGTGTGTGTGTGTGTGTGTGCGCGCGTTTGCGGGCGTGTGTGCGGGCGTGGGAATCAACCAAGAACACACTCTGAAACGAAATCTAGTGGGTACATTATGAACTTCATCATCCGGTTCCATTCATTGAACAGATCTAACAACACGCTAAAAGAGGGCAAATGCAGTCTAAATCCCCTCTGGTGTTACATAAGGGGCTGCTGAATGGGAGTGGAAGATCACCAGCACTGCTGAGAGGGCTTACTTTCCTTTTTGTGCGTGTCGGGTCCGCGGTTGCTGACACCGTTGACATTATCATTGAGCGCAGACACACACACACACACACACACACACACACACGCGCCCAAACACACACACTCTGCTGACTTCGCCTCTTGAGCAAAGGACCTGTCAACGACTCCGGGCTTTAAATCGAACTCTCTTTCTCTTGTCTCTTTTCCCTCAAGCACGAGCAAACCCAGACACACACACACACACACACACACACACACACACACACATTCATACACATACTCAGCACACAATATCCCAACGTAGACTGTAAGGGCTTTAGCACTGAGCTGACACTTCCCAATCTGGCCATAGTAATCCTATTAATGTGTGTGTGTCTGAGTGTGAGTGTGTAGCCCAGCTTGTTGAGGGCCTGGAAATGAAAACGTGCAGACAGTGTTTCAGAGTGTGCTGGGTGCATCTAGATCTGTTTGTTGCTCAGCCAAGACTCCCGCTGTGCTCGCCCTGCTGTTTGAATGTCAATGAGTGATTACAGCTGCAGAAGGAGCGGAGGATTCATATTCCTTTTGTTCGCCGGGATTAAATTAGAAGGTCCGCAAGCGTGCCGACACGACAGAGGACCCGCTTGTGTCAACGGCGCTTTTCACACCGGGTGCACTTAGCCCAGGAATACCCACCGCCCCTAGGCCAAGACATCCCCGTTAACACTGCTGGAGGTCAGCTCGGGCCTAAGGTCTATTATTAAATGTGCAGAGTCTGTGTAGCCCTGGGCTGCAGTCTGGGGCAGCCCCTTTACAAATCTTGCTCAGGCATCATAAGTGCATTACAAGCACATTGTGTTTGAATGATATACCTATTATAATCAGAGTATGATATAGCACTTGATTTTGTCTTTTGATTGTGTTTTTATTATATTTTGTGCTGTATATCAAGTCTTTTGTCTTCCATCACGAACCACAATAGAAATGAGTGTTTTAAGTGAGACTTTCTTGTTCTATCCTCTGGAGTCTGGGATTTAAATCATATCTTTTTCTATTTCCTAAATCAATCAAATGCACACAAATGCAGGGAGTTGAATACTTTATGGGGAAATTGTATAGTTGACAGTATGATATGAAACTGAATATAATTTTCTGATGCTTGTCTGACGATTACATTGTAAGAAAAGTTTATCTATGTTTCAAATGGGTTTATAATCTCCTTGTAATGCATTACAACGCACTTGAAATTAAGTGTGAGATTGCCCCAAAGCTAAGAGCTCAGTAAATACAGTCACCCCCGAGGTAACTGGAATGTGATATGATTAAATATGTATATATGCATACTATACACATGTCTAGAAGCGTCTTTGAGTGCATGCATGTGTCGTGTGCGAGCTGCTTATGTTTCTACCTGCTCTCCTACTGAGGACCTCCACTACTGACGGGGGGAAGAAGCCCACCCGGTCCGTCCCGCGCTGGGTGTCGTGGATGTGACCCTTCCACCGACCGTCCGAGTGCTGCTCCAGGACCTGAAACCAAGCGGTCAAGTTTGAAGAAGAAGAAGAAGAAGAAGAAGAAGAAGAAGAAGAAGAAGAAGAAGAAGAAGAAGAAGAAGAAGAAGAAGAAGAAGAAGAAGAAGAAGAAGAAGAAGAAGAAGAAGAAGAAGAAGAAGAAGAAGAAGAAGAAGAAGAAGAAGAAGAAGAAGAAGAGGAGGAGGAGGAGGAGGAGGAGGAGGAGGAGGAGGAGGAGGAGGAGGAGGAGGAGGAGGAGGAGGAGGAGAAGAGGAAGAACAGGAAGGGGAAGAGGTAGAAGATAAAGAAGAAGTAGGAGGAGGAGAAGAAGATGATGAGGAGGAGGAGAAGAAGAAGAGGTAGAAGATGAAGAAGAAGAAGGAGGAGGAGAAGAAGAAGAAGGAAGAGGAGGAGGAGGAGAAGAAGAAGAGGAAGAATAGGAAGGGGAAGAGGTAGAGGATAAAGAAGAAGGAGGAGAAGAAGAAGATGAGGAGGAGGAAGAGGAGGAAGGGAAGAGGTAGAAGATAAAGAAGAAGAAGATGAATGTATTTTTTGGATGTATTATTATTATTATATTTGTAAAATCATATTTTCAACAAATTTGAAAAATTTTGTTAAATTAAATATTTTTTAGTACACATTAGTAATAATACAGTAACATTGCAAACACAATTTTGGATTCATGATCATTCTAAGGGGAAAAGAAATACGCTTTTCTAAACAAAGTTGCAAAGTGCAGTTAAATGAATGGAACAAAAACAATCACTAAAGTAACTTAATGCCGATGGGAGGACTTTGATGACTGGATCCATTAAATAGCAGCTCAGGCTACAGCAAAAAAAAAAAAAAAAGGGCCCGGTGTGTATCAAGTTATATCTCCTCGGCCCACATCTCGGCAGAAATACTGTATGAATAAGTCAGTCTAATTGAGCTGGAGCGTTGCCTTGCAAACATTTTCCCTTGTCAACTGTATGTCAGCTCTAAGTATGCGTGTCAGCTCTGTGCGACTCCTCCAGGCAGGCTTTAAAGACCACAATGAGAGAGCCAACGAGCTGAAAATACACCGTCTATTCAGCCTGAGTGTTAACAAAATGCCCGGAGAGGACGACAACAAACACCTCCGGCTTCAGACGGGACACGGCAAAACAACGTACGGGTTCAGACAGGAGTCTGGGATGTCAGAGTGACTTGTGTGGAGATATTAAAAAACGCACTCAGTCAGAAATGAGAGTATAAACACAGAGAAATGAGTGTGTGTGTGTGTGAGAGGGAACGAGCAAACAAGTGAGTAATGAGAGAGTTGACGGGAGCAAGTTTGTGCCTGTTCCTCCGCTGTGGTCGTCTCTTTCAGGGTACACCAAATTACCCTGCAACATCCCACACAAATCCTCCAGTCACTTCAGCACACAATAATACAATAATCCGTACAGAGCCTGTGTTTCCACTGACGATGAATAGGAGGAGTGAAGTGGCTGCCAACAGGTATGAAAGAGAATTTCGTCTGAATTGATTTGAGCTGCCGGGAAAAGATTCAGGGCGGGAAATCGCTGGATATCGCCGACAAACATCACAGTTACCTCGCGGTCTGATCATTTAGGAAAACAAGTCGTTTACCGAGTTATAGTTCAAATCCCTCACATACAGCATAACAAACCTTTTCTAATCCCAGCTCTAATTCACATAGGCGTAGGCCTTAAAGGAATACACCAAGTTTTTGCTAGACTGATGACAACATAGATTCCAACTTTTTCTTCCCTGGTAGATCATTCGGTCTGGTGCTCCATGCTAACTCTGTGGCATAGCATGATGATATGATAATAGGTGACTAGCATTATCTCAGAAGTGAGAAAATGAGAACTTGTAGCAGCTCTAATGCTTAATAGTAAGTCATCTTAAATGATATGCAGCCTAGTCTGGAAGTTCTGTGTAGGAGACTGGTAATATTTACATGAAATATGATATAAAAATAACATACTGTTTTGAACTAGCAGGGACTACTTTCCCTGTTTCCATAGGAAGTAGGGCTGAACGATTTTGAAAAAATATCTAATTGCGATTATTCTGACTGATATTGCAATTGCGATATGATTTGCGATATTAGAGGGAATGATCATTTTTACATCATTATTCTCATTTTCATTGAAAAACGTATTAAAATGATTATGGTGTGATTTTTGTGGGGATCTGTACCAAACAAAGATGTTTTCTTAAGTCTGTAGAATATGATGTGTAGGCCAGGACATCTCTCAGGACATTTCATTTAAAATGGTATTTTGACACACATTTCGCCTTTAACAAATATTGTGCCTCCTGCGATTTGAAAATTGCAGTAGGCCATATTGCGATTTCGATAAAATTTCGATTAATTGTTCAGGCCTAATAGGAAGTGAAGGTGAGAGACTGAATGGGAGAGTGTGCACAGCTAGAAACCTCGGAATAGTGAATGAATACATGGTTGCTCACCTGAAATAGTTCCAGTAATAAAGGTCAGTCCTCTACACTCAACATAGTGTACAGTGTGTTAAAGTGTTAGCATGAAGCACCGGAACCAACGATCTACCAGGGACACATGGATGAATTTGGTGTCTATGTTCTCATCATTTAACAGGTAAGTTGACCAATCTCCCAAAAAAAGCAGCATATACTGTATAAACAAGCCACTGTACTGCACCATTAAAAACACTACCAAACAAGGGCAAACAGATAAAGAAAAAAGAAAGCTGAAATTCTGTGGGTCTTATTGGAGGGCAGGGAGCCACCGCTGAGAATTTAGCCTGAAGACATAAAACATGAGCGTGGCAGAGTCACCGATCTTGCTGGAGCACAACAACTTAACCAAAAACAAAAGTCCTGGAGAATGAAGCCATGACGCACAACACAGGCATTAGAGGCATGTTTTTCCCTTCTCAAATACACACACACACACACATATACAAAAAAACCTGTACCATAATGAGGTCTCCGGCCCGGAGGTTGAGGGCGGTGGGGTCGTGGAGGTTCCAGTAGTCCTTCACCGCCCGGACCTGGAGAGAACTCGACGCTTCTACGCAGAAGGAGCAAGAGAAGAAAGACAAATGATGTAGAAAGAGAGAGAGAGAAGAAAGAGAAATGATGTAATCCAGGTTACTGGGAGGCATAAATAACTCGTTTCAAGCCCAGAACTTTATGCTTATTAGTATTTCAGGAGATACCGACCTCTCAGCAGCTGTTTGATTTCTTTGCTGGCGGTGGAGGTGGTGAACTGGTTGACGATGTCCAGAGCCGTCTGGTTGTACGTGTTGCGCATGTTCACATTGATGCCCGCCTGGAGACACACACACACACAGAGCAAAATTGGTGAGATGCACTTTTAAAATAACAACCTCCCTCTCCTGCAGCTCCGCAGCAACGCCTTGCTCCTATATTAAAGAATAACACCGAGCAACTGAGAGCCTCCATCTGTTAAAAAAGTTATGTTTTCCTGTTATCCTCAAGGCCGAGATGAGAAAAAGACTCAAACTAGACTTCAACTTAACACCACACTTTAAAATTAATATTCAAAACACAGTCTAGGTTTAGATCTATATACATTGGGCCAATATTATTTGGTTGCAAATAAATCAGTCCACCTCGGATATGATGGATATTCCTCCCTGACCACAGTTAGTGAACACATTTTTATTATTTATTATTATTATTTTTATATTAGATGACCGGAGAAATCATTCCTGTATGGTGTGGAGGATTTTACTCGATAGCTTCAGGGTGTAAATGTGTAAAACCTGCCTCACCCTGCCTTAAGGAGCTGCTGACCCTAAAAGAATTTCATTAATACGGCTTTCAATGGAGAGTCTTACTGTCCCATGATGATCTAAATGCTGATTCAGAAGCTTTTCCTTTGCCTTCTAATTGCTTTTGCATTAAAGTGTCAAATTTTATGATGTTGTGAATATCGCTATCTCCACATTCAATACAAAAATATTGGTGTCAGCCTTCAAAAGCCCTAATTGGCCTGACCCTACTTCTGTTTATGTCCAAGCAGTGTTTGCTCACATCAAGCAGCAGCCGCACTACTTCGGTCTTGCCGTAGAGGGCGGCCTCGTGCAGCGAGGTCCCGGCCTTGGTGGCTCTGTTGATGTCAATACCAGCTTTGAGCAGCAACCTGGGAAATCAAATCACAGAAACACTCATAATGCGGCTGCAGGCGACACTCAGTTTGACTGTTACTGGCATCTGCAACATCTCATTAAGTCCTGTGCCCCCCCCCCCCACCCATCCACCCACACACACACACACACACAAACTAACAAATCTCTCTCTCTGGCTCGGTGAGAGGTCCAGATGTAGGAATGCTGATGGCATTGTATCCAGACAGCGGTGCAGGAGGGGGTCCCGGGCTCGCCATTAGAAGGTTGAGTCGAGTTTTGAGGAAGTAAATAACACTGAGCCACTGCTCTAGAAAATTAGCTGGATGGTGTTTTGCGAATGCACATTCTGGCCCCCGGTGTGTCCCATGGGATGCTAGACTTCCGCATACTAGCTTAAAGTAGCTTGATTGTTTCATCCCTAGCTACAGCATGTTTCCAATTGTAAAGATTTTTTTTAAGCAAATGAAATGAAACCTCACAAAAACTAAAATGCAAATGAAGTATGCTTTCATCAAGTGGGTTAAAGTGGAAAAAATAGGCTTCCAGAAAGTAGAACTACATCAAAACTGAAACCACATCCACCAGAAAAAACTGGAAAGAGTCTTGATTAGACTTGATTAGAATCAGGCAAGCTGTTATTTTTCTCTTGCACTTGGCAAAATTCTAATGCACCAACATAGGCCATACAACCACAACAAGGACTTAAACATGGGAGCAACAATGCATTTGGGAGGCAGTGGTGGACAGATATTTTAGAGACAATACTTCAGCAAGTCCAAAGCCACTTTATGAATGAGAATGAACTGTTGGTCGGGGTTTAATGTCATTATTTATTTGACAAATGTGTTTCCATCACAATTCCTTTATTGACAAAAAACATTCCCGCGAATATCGAAAGAGTTTATAAAAATCTACGATGTTCTCAAGAATACTAGGATGGAAACCCGGCTACTGTTGTCTCGACCTTATTGGATGTATAGAGCTCGATGAGATGCTGCGAGTCACTGTGTTTCTGTGGGAAACTTCAGGCCGGCAGGGCTTGCGAAACGTGAATGTTGCTGACAAACACTCTTGACTCGACGTGATAACACCAAGAGGGACACAACGGAGGGGGGGGGGGGCGGTTCGGAAGGACGGGAGAAACGTTCAGACAGACGATCGGGAGAGGAGCCTCAAGCGCACCTATTGTAAACCGGCAGATTCTTCCTTCGCTCAGCAGCGACACAGAGCTTTAATCGCGTTGGGCTCAAACCGTGAGAGAGGCTGAACGTCTGGAAACCGTCTCCGAGCTTAGACTCTTCCTCTCTGTCCCGCTGATAAGCAGCTGGTTCGCTCTCAACACGCCGTCTCTGATGCATACGCAGAGGAACTGCTTGTACATGGGCGGTATGGGACATACTAGGGCAGCGGTTCTCAATGTGAGGTCCGGGGAGCTTCAGGGGTCGGTGAGGGGGGTTCCAGGTGATCCGCAGCAAAACGCGGAATAGCTCAGTAGAAATGATCCCTATTAGAGAATGATTATTATAGTTGTAGGTTTCACTCTCACCTCCATTATCTCTCCAAATACAGTGGAGACAGTGATGTCTTAGTTAGTGGAAATGTAAATCCCTTGGTCGGAGATCTCAGCCAAATTCTGCTGAATAAACACTGAATAAACGCTGTTTGTGTAGTAGCCTCGCCTTCTCTCCCCCATGGCTACTATTCCACATTCCAGGTCAGGAGAATGGGAGTGAAGGATGGAGTGGGCTTTTGCGTGGGGAATCTTATGACTTAGGGAGGATGGGAATCATTAACAAGCAGGGTGGAGCTGCTTGGCTGCGTACATACATACTTACACAGACTTGCTGACATAAAAACACATACTTACACACTACAGGGTATCTGAAAAGTCTGGAGTCATGGGGATAGATAACACTATATAGTTTTTCTTGGTAGAGGTGGAGATTGAGCCGTGACATTAAGTCGGTTTTGCTTTCTGGGGCTACCTAAAGGGAAACGTTATTCTGTAAAAATTCAAAACCAGCAGCATCTGCAGAAGAGCGTTTCTGACGCCTGAGCAGCTGTCGATGTGGATATGTTTTGTCTGAAAGAAACATGGTATTCTGTTTGTGTTGTAGCAGTATTATAGTAGTAGTGTAGTAGCAGTAGCAGCAGTGGCAGCATTAGCAGTAGTAGCAGAACGA
The DNA here is from genome assembly GCF_046629955.1 of Centroberyx affinis. Lineage (NCBI taxonomy): Eukaryota > Metazoa > Chordata > Actinopteri > Beryciformes > Berycidae > Centroberyx > Centroberyx affinis. Next base: position 88,447 of record NW_027283051.1, on the reverse strand, counting down.
GTAGTAGTGATGTAATAGTAGTAGCAGTAATAGCAGCAGTAGTAGCAGTAGTAGTAGTGCAGTAGTATAATAGTAGTAGTAGCAGTAGAAGTACCAGTAGTAGTAGTAGTAGTAGTAGTAGTAGTAGTAGTAGTAGTAGTAATTGTGGTAGTAGTAGTGCAGTAGTAATATAATTGTTGTAGTAGTAGTAGTAGTAGTTGTGGTGGAAGTAGTAGTGCAGTAGTATAATAGTAGTAGTAGCAGTAGTAGTAGTAGTAGTAGCAGCAGTAGTAGTAGTTGTGGTGGTAGTAGTAGTAGTGCAGTAGTATAATAGTAGTAGTAGCAGTAGTAATAGTAGTTGTGGTGGTAGTAGTAGTAGTGCAGTAGTATAATAGTAGTAGTAGTAGTAGTAGTAGTAGTAGTATTCCCCTGATGTCACATGCATTTCCTATCAATATGGTGCTTTACAATACACACAGCTCATTGGCTGTGTGTTTGTCATCTGATGATAATCACCTGTTATTGTGATGTGGTGATGTAACAGAATACTATGAATAGTGTGTGGAAGTTGGTGGTGGACATGTTGAGCTCATTCAGTGAAGATTTCCCTGTGATTCCAGAGTTTTCAGAGGCCCTGTACTAGGCATACTCATCCACCAACATACAGTCCAAAACACTACCGTAGTTTAGGCGAATGAAATGATGAAAGCTGTCAGAAAGATGACGGGGTAGACATGAAGTATACATGTGAGGATTTCAACACAGTGCGCCTCGCTCGGATCCTACCTGATGATGTCTTTGTGTCCATTCCTGGCCGCCAGGTGGAGGGGGGTGGTGGAGACAGAGTCCAAACCTTCGCGCCCTGCCTCCCCCTCTAACAGGGCCGCCACCATGTTACTGCTCAGCAGCAACTGGGCCACCTGAAGAGGAAAACAAAAGACAGGAAGACAAAGATGAAGAGTGAGGCATGAGAACAGAGAGGCCTGGCAGAATCAGGGCAGGAATTACAGCATTAGCGATATAAATACACAAAGTCAGGATAGCTGTGGTAAAAATACATTGAATGATAGACGTCATATACGGTGATGCTTTATATATGGGGTCATGCTAGTATATAGAGGCTGATCCCCTGCCCAGCAACTGTCTAAAGATACCTCAGCCTCTAGTATACATACTGTACAGACACACACACACACACACACACAGACAGACAGTTCCTGTGTCAACGCAACAGCCCAAAGCCTGCTATTCTCCGAGTCAAACTGCAAACTCAGACCAGACGAGAGAAAATTTAACAGGCGTGGGAAGTGTGTGTGTGTGTGTGTGTGTGTGTGTGTGTGTGTGTTCTAACTCTGAATTACAGAGCCAGCTATACGTTTCACAACCAGGCTTATCCAAAGATGTGACAGAGAAACAGTGAAACACACTGCAATGTGCAATCCCTTTAATTTTACAGTGTGTGTGTGTGTGTGTGTGAGTGTGTGTGTCAGTGTGTGTGTGTCCAAAAAGAGCCGTTGAAGCCTATTTTCTTTTAGCTCAAACAAGCTTATTTTAGCTGGGTTAGTTAATCTATGCTATGGTCGATGTTTGACATAGGCCCTCCCCATCTATCCGTCACATGCCCTTTGTTAGACATAGATAAACACACACACACACACACACACACACACACAAGTCCCAGCAACAATCGCTACTTATTCAAGGCTTTGATCAGTGTGTGTCTGAGATCACTGGCAAAAATAGGGAGGTTTCACATGCAAATAATTGGATTACAGAATACATGAATGAAAGAACACCACTATGTGAGGCTTTGGGAAGGCTACTGTACTGTCCGAAAACACAGGCGTGCACATGTACTGACACATGCAGGACTTGACCAGTATGGGTTTTTGGATTGAAGGTGTCAATAGCTGATATTTTGTTCAAAAAAAATCTTCAAATATCACAATTTTCATCCCAAAACAATCAGAAACATTAAAACTAGTCAGTGTGGAAACACTTCTGAAACAGTATTTAGATCATCATGGGACACTAAAACTCTCCACTGAAACCCAGGATGATTATGATGATAAATAAAAATAAAAAATGTGATCAATATGTTACATTAGAATCAATCCAGGTTAAGGGCGTCCCATAGATAACCAGTGTAGTATGGGTCAATCTTACGATAAATATGTAATATCCATCATGTTGCAGGTGGACGACACTGGCAGGTCAACATCCGATTTTTCATAAAACAAACACACACACACACACACCTTTAGCCTGCCGAACTCGCAGGCCAGATCTAGCGGCGTCTTCTTAGCCTTGTTCACCAGGCAGGGGTTGGACTGGTGCTGCAGCAACATCTCAGACTGAGAGAGAGAGAGAGGAAAAAAAGAGAGAGAAAAAGGACGGTGTAACCGATATCGCCCCATGCATTATGCGCGTACACTCACATGCCAATCATCCCGACACGTCCTCAGCGTGTGTGTTGATGTTTTGTCTCCGGACAGAAGAGAGAACATGCGATAGCCGGAGTGCCGTCTCTGCCGCTATTGTGTTTGACGGTGTTGTGCTATAGGGGTCAGTGCAAGTGATAGGAGGCGGCAGACAGTGCAGCATGGGTTACATGACATATTGAGGTGTGTGTGTGTGTGTGTGTGTGTGTGTGTGTGTCCATGATATGTGTGACTATCCAGTGGCACATTCCGGGGGGGGGGGATGAGGCCGGAAGAAAGGAATGCGTGTGACTCAGCCGCTCCGGTTCAAACTGCTGTGAAAAAACCTGTGTAATGGTATTAACGGTATTGTTGGTGGACAATGCAGGCTGAGACACAAAGAGGGTAGATTTCACTGAAATGGGACGACTGGTAATGCCTCGAAACTTTGCCTTTGGCGGAAGAGGTGTCTATATCCGTGTGTGTGTGCGTGCGTGTGTGTGTACCCACCACCTCGTAGTGTCCGTACTGAGCCGAGAGATGCAGCGGGATCTGCCCGTCGTGGGAGGGGGCGTTGACCGAGGCGCCGGCCCTCAGCAGCAGTAGGACGGAGTCGGCTTTGCCCTGCCATGCCGCGTAGTGGAGGGGACGCATACCTGGAGAGAGAGAGAGAGAGAGAGACGCACGAGTGAGGGATGGAGGCAGGAAAATACAGTTAGTGCCTCACGTCAGCAGAATCAGCCATTCTTTCAGCCTATAAATGTTGATGCGATTCAGTTTCTGAACTGCTGAGAGACTGTCAGCCGTCCCATCGGCCTGTAGCTGCTGTCAAAATCAATAGCGAGTTTCGAAATTATTGAGTAATGTTGGGAGCTAGGGAACTATGGTGCTGCCTGTCTGATGGTCCTGTAGATTTATGACAGTGTAGCCTGATGTCCTTTATAGTCACCATTTGTAGGTTAGTACATCATTCTTTTGACACCTGAATTGAGCTTCTGTATGAATGGATTATGGCACAAAGGATTGCAGCAACAATTCCTGTGTACTAGTGAATGTTAGTTAATCACTGAGGTGGAAAAATGCATGTTGCTATATGACCGTCAGCTAGGGCTGGGAGATATGGTTGAAATCAATATAATGATAATCATAAGGATTTTTCTCCATATGGTTCATGTATGCAAAATCGCGTTAAATAATCAAATTAATGTTCATCTCATTGAACTCAATGGTAATGTTAGGTGTGGTGTCAAACAAAACTGAAATTTTCAAATAATATTCCTACCATACCTCATTTTATGAGAGTTTTTATGTAAAATTTGCTTGTCATCATCAATTTAGACAGCAGAAATGTGTGTCACGATATTAAATATCTTCATATCATCACAATATGATTCCACTGAAAGACGATAAACGATAATATTGAATTATCGCCCAGCCCTACCATCAATGAAAGTACAGCCTATTTTAACGGGATGATTCTCTTCTGTGTAGCTGCTGCAATATTGCTGCCACTGTTGCAGACGAACCTCAGAACGAATCATATTTATTTATATGGGTCAAACTTTTTTTTTTTTTTGGGGGGGGTGCTGGGACGCGCAGACGTTTTTGGTCTAAGTTGTTTGCTCTGACTGGTGACACTGGTTTAGCCGGTAAAGCTGTTCTGCCATCCCGATACCGTTGATGTCCTTGATGTCCACCGTGGCCTGGGCCTCCAGCAGCAGGGACAGCAGCTCCGTGGTGCCTGTCAGAGCCGCGTGGTGCAGCGCCGAGAACCTGAGGGCGAGAGAGGGAGAGAGAGAGAGAGAGAGAGAGAGGGAGAGAGGGAGAGAGAGAGATATCAAGGGAGAGCAAAAGGAGAAGAGACAAGGAGATGAGAGGGGTTATAAATCTTGCTGATGACTTTACAGGAGGTGAGCCCTTTTCAAAACTCCAGACTGATTTGACGTGTGTGTGTGTGTGTGTGTGTGTGTGTGTGTGTGTGCGTGCGTGTGTGCTTCTGAGCATGCCTGTCTGTATTCTCCCGTCAAAACTTCAGACTGACACTCTGAGCGTGTGTGTGTGGGTGTGTGTGAGTGTGCGAGTGCGCAAGTGTGTGTGTGTGCTCCCATCAAAACTTCACACTGAGACGAGGCGAGTGTGTGTGTGTGTGTGTGTGTGCCCGTGCATGTGTGTGTATGTGTGTGCACCCATTAAAACTATAGGGTAAGATAAGGAGCATGTGTATGTGTGCGCTCCCATCAAAACTGCAAACTGAGATAAGGGTTTTCTGTGTGTGTGTGTGTGTGCGTCTGTGTGCTCTCATCAAAACTTCAGAGATGAGGTGTGTGTGTGTTTGTCTCTGGGTGTCTGTCAGGTCGTAGTATATTCCACAGAGGAACAAATTAAAGACATAAATTCTCGGGTATGAGTTCTGCTGTTGCTGCAGGCCCGGAGACGCGCGGCGCTGTTCCAGAGGCGCTGACCCCAGCTGAGGCACGACAGGAGCTGAGTTACAGCCAGGACAGACTCTCCTCATATGGGGAGAAGATGACAACTAAAGAACGGAGGGCGTTCACGTGCCGTAACACCCCCTAACCCTCTGGAGGCCGTGCTGCGAGCAGCTGATTGCATTTCTAAACGTACCGCTAGGCCGTCACAACAGAATTTAATTGACGTTAGGGTTGTGTTTGAGTTGGAACTGATCATTTCATCACTGATACATCTCATTTATTTTGTTTAGATAAGGTTAGCTTGTTAGCTAGGAAATCATAGTACTTGGTTAGCTAACTATCACTACTGTCTGGTAGTTAACCTGTTCTTCCCTGCCGCCTCTGGCTCCATCATTACAAACGCAGGTTGCACGGCCAAGCTTTGTTCAAACCCACAGAACTTTATTTTAAATTCTAGTCAAGATAACAAGTTTTCCAAAGACACCAAATATGTCATGCTACATACAGAGAGATGTGTATATAATGATGCACAAACATCTAGATTTTTCCATTTGATGTAATGGTGCAGCCACAAAAACGCGTCTTGTATTTGAATATTTCATTCAATATAAGCAGCTAGAGCTTCAAGAAAGAGTTGGAACAACAAATACAGAATGTGGATGTGACATTATTGTACAAGTTAGGAAAAAAAATGTTTTTCTAACTTTGAAGCTACTTAAGGGGAAATTTAAGGGTAAAGTCAGCTAAAGTCAGGGTACAAGGGGTTAATACATCTGATTTGCACACTAGCTAATGTATCTAGTTCTCTAGTAGTTGCAAGTTTAAGGCAAAATCCACCCTTAAACACTTTAACTAATGGTATCTCTAACTTTTACTTATAAATTGACCTAAAGCAACACCACAACAGGTATTTCCCTTTTTCTTGCCCATTGGGTATGTGTTTATTCATTATATTTGCCCTGCTAATCCTCCAAAGGACCTCCATGATGGCACCAGCCGTGATTGATAGGTGATTTATGATGCAACTGTGTTAGGGACTGTTATTTATGAGGGGGGGGGGGGGGGGGGGGGGGGGGGCGACCTCACCCCACCTTAACCACCCATTGGACGTGGTGCATGCATGACAATAGTGAGTCCCATATGGTGAACCCTGAACTCCATCTATTTTGAAGTATCATGCTGTTTTCTTAGAGACGATCTAAAACTAGGATAGAGAGCGTGCTTCACCAGAATTTAAGGGTGTCCTTGCAGCATTTATCAGTGAATGACACACGAGAGAAATTCTCTATTGTATTGCAGTCGACAAAAGACAATCAGCTGCGACAAAAAATATTAGCTCTGAGTGGATTGTTAGAGGAGCTGTTGCTCCCAGACTCTGGGCCAGAGGGCGAGAGGAATCCGAGTGGATGGTTGGACTATGAATACGCCTTTGAACTATTCTCGTCCCTTTTCATCGTGCTTCCACCAAGAATATGGTTCCGGGATGTTTTGTTGGACAAAGAATATGGCATATCCGTGGTGCTGTTCGAGCGGCATACAGGTGAGCGACTTCTAGTGCTGAATGATAATAAAATATGGTTATTTATGGTGGAGGGAGGGTCATGCATTTTCCCCCGGTCACTCAGGGAGGCTCAAGGAAAAATATTTGTAGCTCCGGGGAGGGAAGTCACCCCCCACCCCCAATAAATAACGAACAGTCCCTTATGACTTATACAAATTATGTGTATAAGTGTCAATATACATTTTATAGTAGTAAATTACATAAATGTATGAAAAAGTGATATAAAAGTGATTCAAATAGGAACAAGTCGCGCTCAGACCAACTGGCCCAACCAGGAAAATGGAAAAAAATCCTTAACATTGAACACTCTGTTTAGTGTCATGCTTCTTTTCTAATGCAAAGCTTGCATGTACATTTGGGTAGCCTTAAGCAGTAACTTTCTGTTCCCTTTCTCTGTGTGTGTGTGTGTGTGTGTGTGTGTGTGTGTGTGTGTGTGTGTGTGTGTGTGTGTGTGTGTGTCCCCTTCCCAGGAGGAGTTCAGCTCTAGTTTGTTGACAGCCTGTAGCATCTCAAACAGATACAGTGGCATGTTCTACGCTCGTCTTCCGGCTTTTCCGCATGTACACAAAAAAAAATACGAATTCAGTTATTCGTTAGACAATTTTCATTTTCTAGCCTATCATGCTGCGTTCACGTGCTGGCGGGAAAGTCCGACATCCAGGACTTCCAAATCAGTATTGGCAGAGGTTTGCGCTCCACCAAATATATGAACGGTAAAGTCTAAATCCAAAACAGTCTGGAGATTACAGAGATTATGGATCACAGACTTCAGACTGTGTTAACATGTGTGGAAACATGAGGGCTTCAGTCATCAGGATGAGTCTGAATCTGTTTCTCTTCAGCTATCAGACTGAGGCCATCTCCAGACAGTGAAGTGGCTTATCTTATCTGGCTCATTGTTCAGGCCTCCCAGCTCCCCAGTCACACACTCATCTACCCATCCATTCTTTCATTTATCCATCCATCTCTCTCTGCCAGACCGTGCCTCATCAATCTCACTCGTCTGTTAAGGCCACTTTCCTTTTTCTTCTAAATTCTGTCAATCTTTACTCTACGATCCTCTGTCTCTCATGTTTGCAAAACTAACGAATGAACACACACACACACACACACACAATCTGCCTTAAGCTCTCTCTCTCTGAGATAGTGTTGACTCAATGACTAGTGACTGTTTGCTAACCTTCCCCTCTTGTCTTCCGTCCCTCTGCACTCCTCTCATATATCACAGGTTACCCCCTCCTCTGTACCTCACACACACACACACACACACACACAGATGGACACTTCAAATTCAACACCCCTATTGTGTGTCACCTCCCACACGCTAGATTGACCCTGCATGTAGACACATGCAGCAGGTCTGTGTCAACACGCGCACACATTGCACGTAGGCCAGCCCACACTCACACACACACACACACACACACACACACAGTGGCTTGCAGAAGGGGATTCTTTGTATGTCCGATGGCCTACTTTGATAGATTTAACAAAAATTGAAGCTGAATGGATGAGAAGTCATTCAAAAGGGGGAAGGGAGACTAAACACCTTGATTGTGTGTGTGTGTGTGTGTGTGTGTGTGTGTGTGTGTGTGTGTGTGTGTGTGTGTGTGTGTGTGTGTGTGTGTGTTACTATGGAAAACACCTCAACTAATTACCTAAGTGGGTCCTACTTGAAGCAGTTATAGTGGATCTAGCTGAAACTTTACCATACAATAAATTCAAGGAAAACTTTATCACATATTGCAAATAATTGCCTCTAATTAAAACACATGTAATATCTATAATTCTGTGAGCGCAGAATGGAACTTGTTTTTTCACGCTGTACATTTTTCTATGCCTCTGTGAGTCTTCTAAGGGGCGAGACAATAACCGGAGGGCACTGTATGTCATTTTGTGTGTGTGTGTGTGTGTGTGTGTGTGTGTGTGTGGGTTATGAGTCAGCCTGTAAAGACTCAAGATAAACAGGAGACAAGCACACCGGGTAGGGGTGAAGTGGCGTGTCAATCAGAGCACGGTGTCATGGAGTGACTCTTCCATTGCATTCCTCTGGCTAAACTTCATGTTACCTTTGGCTAGGCAAACATGAGCTCGCAAGCTTATCTCGCGGGCTGTCACACACACACACACACACACACACACACACGCTCTTACCCATCTGAGTCTTGGTAGTTGATGTTCAGTCTCTTGGTGGAGCCCAGCAACTCTGGAAAACAAAGGAGAGCGGAGCAGAGGAAGAGAGGGGGGGGGGGGGGGGATGGAAAAAGACCATTAGTATTTGGTGACATATTTGTCTTTTCATCAGAGCGCTCCAGAAATCCCTCCATCCCCGCAGGACCCCCCGCTCTTTCCTCCCCCCCCCACTCCACCCCACACCTCTCTCCTTCCCGTCATCACTCCTTCCTTCAAACAACCTGACGGCCCCCGACGGGACGGAGGGTTTTCTTCACCTCCTCCCGCCTCTCCCTTCCCGCCCGACGTTGTCTGACACCTCCAAATGATTCATAAACAAACCCTTTTTTTTTTTTTTTTTTTTTTGCCTCGCGGAGATCGTGCCCATTCCGGCTCGTTTACGCTCCGCTGTCTCATCGCAGCTGTTCGGAATTGAGAGCGACAACCATAAAGTGCAAGCATTCCAGGATAAAATATAGATTTTTTTTTTCCCCCCCAAAGCAACGCTACTGTGCAAAATAAACAGCCTGAATCGCACCCGGTTAGCATGACTGAACAAGTTGTTTTGTCACTCACCTTGCAACAGACAGACTGCTACTTGTCCCATGTCTTATTCATTCATCCTGCACTCCTTCAGGGAAATTACTGTATTCTATATCGAGTGACTCATCCACGCTCTTTCACTAGTCCTACTTCTACTTTGTCACAATAAGTAAAATGCCAGTACTTTCAAACAGTTGCAAAAAACAGAATACTTTCTGCAAGCTAAAATTCCATTTCAACATCAGCTCCAGAGGGCATAGACATCCGGGTTTAAATATTTCAAGAAAAGAAGAAGAAGAAGAAGAAGAAGAAGAGGGATTGGAATACACAGAGCTGGAGTCAGAGTCAAATGTGTAAACATCTTGACCTGGATCCCAATTCCCTATACAAAGTGGTACCAGGAGCCAAATATGCAACTGTTTCCCTTCCAGAGCCAACAAAAACGGAGCAATCAACCAAGTTCAACATCGAAACTCCCTGTACATCAACTTCCTCTGGTTCTACATGCGCGACCCTCTCTTCTCCCGATGCCCGGCCGAACCCTAAACGCCTCGTTCTGAATCGTATCGAGCTAGACTTCCACGGGCTTGCATCTCCAAATAACCAGTGCATCCATTTCCATCTCTAACGTCCCCCTCCAGCCGCTAATGAGGACAGCGGGGCTCTCCTCACGCGACCAAATATCCCGGGACGTCCCACAGCCGGGCCGGGCTACTGTATAGGCGCCACTGTCCGCCGAGGCCCACATAGGAAGCCGAGCTGCCAAGGCCTGTGAATGCGGAGCCATTCATCGGCCTGTCGATCTCCCTCGCCGTTTTCTCCCACTTGGGTGAGGAAAATCACAGATGTGTGTGTGTGTGTGTGGGAGGGGGGGGGATAGAGAGAAAGAGGGAGAAAGAGAGAGGTAGAGAGATAGCAGTGCCGTAGAAACAGTAGAAGAGGCTGAATAACAGGCGTTTGGCTTTAATATCACCAATAACCATAGAGATAATTTAATGAAAGCCAATACTGTTAAAACACCTGTTCCAGAAAGGACCATCATTGGCCAAAAGGAAGGCGAATATAACCTGTGGCATTCTGGGAAATGTGGTTCTGCAGCTAAATGGGTAGAGCAAGGCACTAATACAGCCAAGCAGTAGTAGTAGCAGAACTTCCTAAGAAAAAGAAGCAAAGAATGGAACAATATGTAGGAAAAAATGCAGCATGAAATACTGAAAAAATATAAAACTATCAGCATATGTTCCATATAACAAAGGAGAAGAATGTGAGAATATGACGAAAAGCAATTTATAGCATAGATCTGGGTTCCCACTGAGACCCTGATGAAATATTATGTCTTTCCCATGACTTTCCGTAACTAAGTTGATGCGCTTCCATGACCTACAAATTGTCTTTCTTCCTGCTTTATTCATGTTGTTTTTCAGCTCCGAAAAGTTGTAAAGGGGGTAAACAGTCTGGCTTCTGGTCTAGGAATAAATGAATATTCCTGACTTCCCCCAGAGAATTGATCAAATTCACTGACTTTCCCCTGGCTGGAATACACCACTGAAATATTCCATGATATTCCAGGAATTCCGTGAGCAGTGGGGGAACCCTGATATAGATGCACAGTGTGTTCTATTCTGTGTGTGTGGCTCAATGGGTAGAGCGGGGAATTAACGCGGCCGTGGCTCGGGGTTCAAAATCCCTCTGGAGCTGCTGGAAGCGCACGCATTCACAGTACTGTAAGGCTGTAAGTAGAAAAGACGAATACAAAAAAAAAACAAGAGCCTGAGGACACAAAAAGGCACATTGATAATGAGACAGATAGAGGGGCTGGGCGTTGGGCGCTTTGCCAAACTGGGGTCTAAACTGTCCCAGTGACGGTATGGAGAGAACAGGGCCTTTCAGGAGTTCTAGTTACAACATGAGCCGGCATTCCTCACATAGCGCACCCACCATGCTACCCCACTCTCTCTCTCTCTCTCTCTCTCTGAGTATCTCTATCTGAACTCCCTTTTCTCTCCTCTGCTCTCTATTCCTTCCCTCTCTCCTCCTCCTCTCTGGGCGAAAAACACAAAAGATGGTAGGGGGCTTAGTCTGGCATCAGGATCAATTAAATTGCCAGCATGTTGACTCTGTGTGTGTGTGTGTGTGTGCGTGTGTGTGTTCCCCTGTCCCCAACAGTGCCCCCGCCCCCTGGCCGCCCGCACGCCACACACACACACACACACGCAACCAACATGATAATTTGCAATGCAATAAGCTCGCCTGCAAAAAACACAAAACCATTCATTTGCCATGTCCTATGGGTGTGTTTTTTGAGTCAAACAAAACACACATACACACACACACACACACACACACAGCCAGAGGTTTTTCAGATACACATCAAGCCAGCTGATAAATGGCACCAGGTAGAAAACTAGTCGGCTTGGATAAGATCGACTCAGTCAAAGGTGGTGTGTGTATGTGTGTGTGTGTGTGTGTGTGTGTGTGTGGGAGTTGATGCTAACAGATGTGTAGTAAATCTCAAGCATTGTGTTTTTGTTGCAGAGACGGGGAAATTACAGGGTTCGCTCCTCGTTTGAAAAACACAGCTGACGTCTGCTGAAGCAAAATATTGAACGCGAAGAGCCTTCGGTGTGGAAGGAAGAGCCTCTATTGTTTTCCACAGGTTTCCACAAACAAACCGGAGGAACATTTTGTGCCGTGTGTTTTGATACCCTCATCCGACGCGCGCGGGCTCCGGGAATAATTTCACCTAAGCGGCTCTTGTTGTGCTCTCTCTCTCTCTCTCTCTCTCTCTCTCCGCACCTTCTCCATAACGGCTGAGGCATCCCGGACAGAAGAAAGGGATGCCGGCGCTTTGATGTGGAGAGAAACACAGTTCAACGGAGCAAAGTAACACTCGGAAGAGGAGGGGGAAATAAAGCGAGGCGGAGGAGGAGGAGGAGGAGGGGGGGCGGGGGGGTTTATGAATGCATCTTTTCTCCTCCGTTCAGGTGAGATGAAGGGGAATGTTTTCTGTGTCAGGTGAGTAAACAAGGCAGCGGAGCAAAGGGCTTTTTAAAAGGCTCGCCCGCGAGATCAGACGAGTGTGCGCCGAACCCCCGTCGATGTGGATGCGAGATCAGAAAGAGAGAGCAGGGAAAAAATTAAAAAACGAACACACATCCTACTTCTTTTGACGGCGAGCTCGAGTTCTTTTAGTTATAGCCATTTCCAGGTTCAAGACCCCCTGTGTTGAAGCGTCCTTGAGCAAGACGCTGAATCCCTATCAGCTCCATAAGTGCTGTTCTGCAGCTGAGCCTGACCTCTGACCTCCCTGTGGAGGGGGGGCAAGAGCGAGGAGGGTTTCCCAATCAAGAGCAACAAAATATTACATTAAGTAATCGTGTTCATTTCATTTTAGCAAAACACATACACTAGCCTATACCTAAGCTTAGAGCTGCACTAGACAAGTTCGCATGTGGCAACGAAAGGTAACCGCTTGAAATTTAAGGACTTCAATACCCAGAAATCATGTAAAGTGATTAGGGCTGTAATCATTTTAGTCATTTTTTTTTACATTCGAAGCTTCCATTGAGGTTTTTCGAATGAAGCTTCGAATGTCTGCCGTCATATTTTATGACGTCATCATAAAAATTTTTTTTTAAAATCTTCGAACAAAATCCTCAATTTGAATAAAGTGATTCATCGGATTAAATATGAGTTCGTCTTTTTTTTATTAAATCAACTTTCTTTAATGAATATAACTCGTCAGTTTCATCAACATAAATACATGTAGGCTAATCCAATAAAGGCATAAAATAATGATGAAATAATAATCGCGCCCTTAGGCTTATAGCAACATTATGCTACGACAGAAATGGCAATAAACAATGAAAATTACTTTTGCAAGCTGACTTAAACCAAATATGTTAAAACAAAAGATATATTCACAATTTTTCAAGTCTGTCTTAATAGTCAGGTACCCATATGTACGCACCCAACAAAACAAAGAGAATATGTGGAAACATCAGGAAAAGTGGAATTTCAGCCAGAAGATATTAATATATAGAAATAGCCAAAGATCCTTGAATTTGACACAAAATCAGAACATTTCAAATTAAAGTCTGAACAGCCTGGTGACTAGAAGTTCGGTGTGACCGACACTCACTCGTTGTGCACAGGACGGGGGCTGTAACCTAGGTAACAATACTATAATATTAGTGTAGCCTAATCGTTATCTGCAACTGTGCAGAAATACGGTTTACATCATTGGTTTAGACAGAAAGAATAGACGTGAAACGAGAGAGGAAAAGATCTAATGTTGGTGAGTTCAGCTTTCTCTGGCCAGAGCCCTGCTCACTGCTGTTTAGGAAAGGGATTTTGCTCTAAAGTTTTGATGCATCACTTCCTGTGGGTGGAGAAGCGTCCATATCTCACACCAGAACTTCATTTGGGCAAACAGGGTGAATCTACAGCATCTCAATTAGTGTGGATGGGACACTCTTTTCCACTGCAGCCCCACTTTGTGATTTAGGCTGATAAGACGGGTGTATTTTTGCATCAAAATCTTGCCTAGTGCCGCATTAATGTAGCTTTGAATTAAATGCTTCTCAACTAGGTGCCGAGTGGTGAGTCTAGCCGACTGTGGTTGCGTGTGACTTGTCGACATTTGCCCTTTTCTTATACTATCCGAGCATATCTGAGATGCCTTGTCTTCTAGCATCTTTTTCTCGCCCCGGTTTGACGTCGCGTGTCGCCTTGCGAGAGCAATACGCATGTGTGTCGAGCTCGGTTTCTCTATTTTAACGTTTTCGGAAAAGACAGGAAAGGCTTTCTTTGGTTAATACTTCACTCTGGCAGTTCTGCCCTTTAACAATCGTGACCGCTGCCTTGACAAAGATGGGGAAAACACTGAAATAACAGTGGTTCCTGTATGCGAGATAGACTATCAGCTTGAGTAGATTTGACTGGAGAGGACAGTGGAGGGAAGAGGGCGGTTACGGAGGAAGGACACAGTTCCATTGGAGTTGTGCTGAAGATTTCTCTCTATGTCTGGAAAATGTTCCTTGGAGTTAACACTGCAGGGAATTCAAACCGCCCACACAGGCCTCTCATTAACAAAAAGCAGAAACACTTGACTCGGGAGCTACGGAGCACCATCCCCCCCACCCCCCAACCCCCCACCCACCACCACGATGAGCTGAAGGTATTCCGGCGTACAAACAGCGAAGCCACACATGCGGCCCCGGGGCGAGACCAAAATACAGAGGAGCAAAAGAGAGGGGGGTAATTTAAGGCCATCGTCTGTCTCTGGAGATAAACGGTTTGTGGTCAGGTAAGGACCTCATCAAGGAGAAACACTTATCTGAGGAACACATCCATCTAACTGCACTGATTACTTAGAGGGTAAACACAGTGCCTCGCACCGAGAGCGGGGGCCTGGCTTCCCCCCAGAATTCCTAATAATACACAAAAAGCGCGATTAGGAATGTGTTTTGTTTCCTCGCGCTGCAGACTGATGTTGTTTATTATGACCAGGAATCTAGGGTGACATTTTCCCCCTAGGAGCATATGTGATTTCCCGTAAATTCTACTTACAGAAAAACAGAAAAACACAAACAAAATACAGGTGTAAATCTGTGAAAGTAATTGGAAATGTCCATCTCTATCTTGAAACAATTTCCTTGGCAGCATAAATTCAGCATACCGCTGTTCGTGGGAAACCTCATAACCACGATTTTTGTGATCTTCGTGTTTTCACTTCAGTTCAGAATGATTACATGAGTCCTCAATGGGTTAGGACAAATTGTACGACCCGGAGGCTGATGAAACGCTTTCGAAACCACTTGGATAAACTCAAGAATGCATTGCGGTCAGGTTGAAAATCAAGGCTAGTTTTTAGTTTGTGGAAAGTTGACATTTTACAGAGACTTTATTCTCACCCTTAGTATCCTACAGGCCTGTTATACAGCATACAGTAAACCTAGGCTCAATAAATCCCTTATTAACAGCTACAGTGTCTTGTGCCTAGTGTTATCCTGCTTGGTTTCAGCAGTGCCAATGTCCTTGGCAGGTGGTGAGGTGCTGACCAAATCCCTGTAGGAGTGTGTGCGCGTGTGTGTGTGTATGCGTGTGTGTGAGTGTGGTGTCAAACAATGTGATTAAACTGGGACGTTAAGTCTCTCACAAAGTGTGAGCCATCATCCAGCTCACTGTCTAGTGAGGAAGAGAGAGAGAGAGAGAGAGAGAGAGAGAGAGAGAGAGAGAGAGAGAGAGAGAGAGAGAGCTTGCCGATTTTAGCTTGCACAGCTCCAGCCACAGCTTTCCTTAAAAAGACAGAGAGGAGTCACTGCAGCTTCAAAAAGACAGCTATAGCACAGTGCTGGTGCTTATGGAAAGAGGGTGATATTCAGGTGATATTCAGGTATCAGCAAGTTTCAGAACCAAAATAAAGAAGCAGCTGGTAAATCTAGCCTATTTCCAATTGGAGATGCCAAATGAAAGTTGTGTAAATGGGCAGCTTAAGAAAACGGACAACAGAAAATTTATTGTTAAGAGACATTAAGTCCAAGTGTGTTTAATAAAGCAGATATAATGCAGATTGTGCTACCAAACTGGTTCTGTAGCCATCAAAGTGTGGACATGCAGCTCAAAGAAACCTGGTGGTGAACATGGTGAAAAACTAAGACCTCTGATAACTGGATTTAAGGCATTTTAATATTCTAAGAACTTAGAGGACTTACTTTAGATAATTTATTTTAAGACTTCTGCAGACTCTTTAAGGACCTGCGGATATGCTAGATACAGAGGCTGAAAATGATAGACGTGAGAGAAGCTCAGACAGACAGAGTAAAAAAAGAGTAAGAAAAACTGAATAAATGACTGGAGAGATTCAACTTGTTACACCCTAGTTGAGCCAAAGCCTAATTGCCACATTGGGCCATTAGCCTCAATTGATTTGTAGGCCAAATTCATTTCAATTTAAAGCCTGCACACATCAATACCTGAGTGGCTGAATGGCAACGACATGGTAACAAATCACAAAAAAGAGCAAACCAGGGGCCGTATCCACAAACACTCCGAGTCCTCTCAGAGAGTCTTATCTTAGCCTAAAATTCCTTAGCAAGGAGCTTAGGAGTGATTTAGGAAAGTTCTCAGAGCGAATCTGAGCAAGGAATGGACAAGAACTTTTATCTTAGTGAGGAGGTGTGGTTGACCCCGTTGCTAGGTTGGACGCTGTCATTGGTTGATCAAGAAAAATCAACACGCCTCTTTTTGTCATCCAGAATGAACACAAGGAATCACACAAAATAAAACACAATTTACTCGATATTAACGTGCTGTTTGCTTATACTATCAAAAATAAAATAAAAATAGAGCTCATTGGACAAAATCTTTGAAAACCATACAAATGGTACTTTTTAATACTTGTACCGGTCCTCACAGGTTGACACATTCTGCCTTTATTTGGGCGATTGCTGTAATGTACTAATACTTAATACTATAATATAATAGTATACTGTAATACTTTACTAATTTGATGTTAAGTTTTGGTGAAAATGGCTCAAGACTCAGTAGTATTAGTATAATTTATAGACTATATTGGCAAGCCTATATGAATAGGATTTTTGAACATGAGTATATTGCAGATGATGCGTGTGTCCCATCAGTGACCAGACAATACAGAGAAAACTCGCTGTAGCCATAGCTGCTGTTTAGTCGGCGGTGCGACCGTCCAGTGGGAATTAAATAAGTTGCATCACAATATGAGTCTGTGAAGGAGCTGTGATTGTTTGTGTGATTGTTCTACTATGTGGTTGCATAAACCTAAATTATCACTGCTGCACTGTTTGCCTGTTGCTAAATATCTTAACATTGTGATGACTTTATAACAATAGCATTAATGTGTCTTTTCTGCGTCTTTCAGCCATTTCCTCCTCTCCTTAAGAAACTCCTAAGCTCCTAAAAGTCCTCCTCTCTACTCTGAACAGTTTTCCACCTTAGGAGCTCTCTTAATAAAAGGGTCTTAATATTCTCTTAATATAAAGGCTAAGATGCTTTGTGAATAGCTTTTACCTTTACTAGGATTTAGTCTTACTTTTAAGTTGAAATTCTTAGAAAACATCATCACTCTCAAGAGTTTTCTTAGAATTTCACCACTAGGACCAACTCTTAGTGCTAGGAAGCTTTGTGGATACGGCCCCAGGAGGGGAGAGGAGGACGTGTTTTAGCAGCAACACGTTTAACCTTTTAAAACGGTTTAGCTCAAAAAACAAATTACATTTCTCATGCTTTATGAGGACCTACACCCCTCCTTCTGGCATTAAACTGTATCCTGGGATATCAGATTGTAATCACATGGAGCAAAAATGCATCAAATCCAGGTGTAAATGCACATATGATGCACTGAAGATCCCATCCAACCAGCTCCGGAGGTGATCAGAGACGCGTTTGGCCCTATTATGGATGGGTAATATCTTTCTGATATCAGTTTCCAAAGTTGGCTTAATTTGCATTCTACTCTGCTATAATATTATACTTGTTGTTATGTTTGGTTTGACATTTAACTTGACCATGTTCCTGCACGTCGCCGTCTGTAAAACGGCTATTGGGGAGACACATTTTAATGTAATCCGATGAAATCACAGACACAATCCTGATACGGGACGCATGTTAATGCCAGGTGAAAAGAGGCCCGTAAAGGCGCCTGCAGGGACAAACAAGCCCTAAGGCGAGATCAGCATCCATCATCAAATACATGAGTGAGCAAAGCCCTCTGTCTGGCAGCCAAATGGGGTTTCCTGACAGAGGTACATGTTACCTGCAAAGAAACATCGATTTTTTTTTTTATCTCTGGCTATAAAAAGGTGTCTATCGCTATGTGCTGCATGTGGACCATAAAGCTAGAGAACTGGTTTGCGTGTGTGTGTGTATGTGTGTGTGTTTGTGTGTTTATGTCAGTGTCAAAGTAAACAGCAAGTCATAAGAGAGATGGCGTGGGCCGTGTGCACGATCTGTTGATGCAGCTGGAGTTTACCGACAGAGTTTCCCAACACTGCATGCGAGGAAGGACAGTACACACACACACACACACACATATATACACAAGGGCATACACCAAATTTGCAAATTGACACACTTTAACTTCATCAATTGTTCATCAATTACTCCATCACTGTGTCTTTTGATTAGAATAAAAGCTGGAACTGGGTCTTGAGAAAAAAAAATACCCCTTCAGCACAAAACAGATAAGAAAAACCCTAAACATCAAAACAGGCCCGGGCCGCATTATCCAATAGATTCGCTCCATTGTTAAAAAATGCAGGGAGTAATCTCCCGCGGTGCCGTCGGCAACTAGGTCAGACACATTCAATATTCGTTGACAATGAGCCAGTGTGGAAACGAAGTGGATCATCTGTAGTGTTGTGTTGCGGCCGTGCGGCGAGCGTGCGCACGTGTACCGCCGCCGCCACATGTGTGTGCTTCCTCCAAAACAACAGCAGATTAGCGCGGGGTAAACACACCTGCAGGTTTGGAATTACGTAACGTGTCTCAGCCCTTCACCTTAGGGACAAAACACTTTGCATACCATTCAAATCGTCTCTGTTTACTACTCAAACTCGCTTCAGAGCCCCTCCTTTAGACGATGTAGAAAACTTTCCATGCACTGTTTCTACAACTTAGAGACACTAGGCTGAGGGTTAGACCAATATTGACCTTTTAATAGAAAGCACATATTACATATTTATTGTAGAATTGATCAATACTACACTGGTTGTCTATGGCAGTGGTTCTCAACGTGGGGTCTGGGGACCACCAGGGGTCCTTGAGGGGGTTCCAGGGGGTCCCCAGCAAATTGATGAATTATTAAACTTCAGCATTATTTCATTTACAAGAAGTTAACACAATTAGAGAATGTAGAGGAATGACTGTTTTGATCATAGTTTCACTGTTATCTCTCTACCTACAATACAGATAGTCATGGAATTCTGGACAAAATCATATCTAGCAAAACAAATATCAGATTTGGGTGCGAGAGAAAAAATCTCACACCAAATGGGGGTCTGTGGCCCTAATCTGTACTAAATTAGGGGTCCTTGATATGAAAAAGGTTGAATCACTGGTCTATGGGAAGTTCATAACCTGACTTCTCATGCAACATTTTGATCAGATTCTACATATATGAGATATGAGATGCATCGTATGTGTTATTATTGCTATCAATATTGATATTATTCTGGGTTTCAATAGTGAGTTTTAAATGCTGTTTCAGAGACTTTTCCACCATGCCAAGAAGAACGTTTTGAGGGAAACACTGAATACTTAAAATTTCTTGTGGCATGAAAATGGCCAAACTGAATGATATTGAATATCGGCACAAAACGTCTGCTATCATCAGCTTTAAACCAAAAATATAAGCATCTGTCTTCAAAAACCCATATTAGCCGTGTGTTCAGGGTGTGTTGAAATCTTGCGGCATGAAATAAGTAGCAAGCAGAACATTGTAACCAAAGTGCTAAATAGTGTTGGCAGGACACATGAAATCAATATGCGGCAGTCATCACTTGAGGATTATCATCTGTTAAGGCTTTTATCCACACGCTGAATGTGTAAGCGCATTTCCATTCCCTTATGAGCAGCAGATCACAACACTTCAACCAAGGATGTTTGGCTGCCTACATGGGTGGAGGGAAAAAAAACCCATTTCCTATACTGGGCAACTATGCAAAGTCTTTTGAAAGAGGCTGCATGCGTCCTGCAAATGACCTTGCCGGCTATACAAATCTCCGCAGCCGGAGAGCCGAGCGGAAAACACGGGATCACGTTTGAACACGCTTTGGAAGAGAGACGCGCAACTCTACTAGAGGACTGGAAGAATGCACGATTACTTTCAACCAAGTACAAATGCACAAAGTAACAACGCTCTGTCCCTGTCCATATTAGTCTAATGAGACGTCCTCTCTCCTCTCCTCTGTCTTCCCTGTGTGTGTAGTGGCGAGGCAGCCGGGGATTGACAGAAAGCCATCCCTAGCCCAGAGCCACAGCTCTTACTGGGGAAGATTTGGGTCTAATGAGAGAAATATGACACAGGTTCAGGAAGAGTTCACCTGCCTGCAAAACTTTTGTGTGTTTGTTGTGCAGCGTATGCTGGCTCATCACTGTCCTCTCTTTGATGCTGTAGGGTTGCATTGTAAAAAAAAAAACCCTGTCTGCAACATTTTACCACATCAATTTCTTTTTTTTTTTTAAACAAAGCCAAGATCTTTCCATCTCAGTAATGATGTTGTTTCCAATCCAAGTGACTTAATAGTACGCTAGTATTAATAATGTGATATTGTTTTGCTCCCTGTAGAGAAATCCCCTTTTCTCTTGCCTCCCTCCACAGTGAGGTCAGAGGTCAGGCTCAA
Organism: Centroberyx affinis; assembly: GCF_046629955.1. NCBI lineage: Eukaryota > Metazoa > Chordata > Actinopteri > Beryciformes > Berycidae > Centroberyx > Centroberyx affinis. The sequence continues at coordinate 67,962 of NW_027283051.1, read as the reverse complement.
CTACAGAGCAAAAAGAGCGGAAAAATCCTCTGCTCCACAGGAAGTAATGTGATGAAGTGATGCCAAAACTACAGTAAACTTCGCCATGGCCTTTCCAAGATGAAAAGCTCTCCAGGTATGAGAAGGGACGATGAGGAGCGATGCAGATGTGGCTCTTTGTTTTCCGACTGGTGGGTTTTGCTATCATTCATTAGCTGCAGCCTACATTGAGTGATATTATTGGACCGGTGCCGACATCGAGTGCAAAACACCAAACCAACGGCCGCTTATCACCAACGGTGTCGCAGGCATCTAGAAAAACAACAATCTTGTGGATTATTGATTTAGGCTGATAAGATGTAAAATCTTGACTAGTGCAGAACCCATAAACCTGAATCAACTGTTAGCTCATTCCTTTATTTAAAAAGTGAGGTTGACGAAGCCTCGGGGCTATTTCCGATAATGCTGCCGAGGTCAAAAAACAGAACAAAAAAATCTATTGAGCTTAGGCTACCATCCTCACTGGACCCCCCCGCCCCCCAGCTAGTTAGTTAACTGCCATGTGATTATTGGAATTTAGCCAAACACCAGCATGAGGTCACACACTCCGACACGGATGGAAAAGTCATTACATTTCTCATTTAGTCTAAAAGGTAAGAATCAATACGCTCTTGTCCCTACTTAATGTGGAAATTTTGGTGAATGAGAAGCCAATTCATGCTACGTGGATGTTGGTCATTTAGGCCTACGGCTGCAGCTGCTACACCCATGCGGACCGTATTAGGCTAATCAAATATTAAACCAACAGTGTGCAGGGGGGGTAAAAGCCGGACCAACTCTTACCCCATCCAACCCCCTTACCACACACACACACACACCATCTGTAGCGAACGGATATAATGGAAGAGATGTGTTAGGGTTAGTAAGAGTACGAAGAGAAGAGTAAGACGTTTTGTTTTAAGCTGGACACTGTCAAACTTGCCTAAAACTTTTTGACATGGGTAAAGACTAAGTAATATGTGCAGTAGGCTGTAACCCCAAAAATATCACTGGATCAAATGTGATATTTTATCTCTCTACGGACTTCTTTGGAGGGCCAAAATTTGACCTCGATAGGGTTATTATAGGTTCAATTTAAGAAATTTTAAGACTTTATGACAAATTTAAGACTAATTTCACCCCAAAATAAGCCTGAAGATGAAAAAAACAACAGTATCAGAGTATATGTGAATGAGACCAAGGTACATTTTTAAAACCTTGAAGATATTCATGACTCAAAGGCAACAACTTGAATTAAGATAATCCAACTCAAAACACTTTAAGACTTCTTAAAAACCTGCAGACACCCTGCTTCGTCTATGAGGAAGACAGACAATGAAAAAAGGGAGTGCAAAAAAGGGTTACAGGTGAGAATAACTTAAGTTTCGTGGCAATCTCTTCCTCCTCCCATCTTCATCCACTCGTCCTTCCCATGCCACGGCTCTGCCTGACACAGATGCACGCTCATCTGTTAACTTACACATCACCCAGCCGCAGACTCTATTATCCGCACACTTCTCATCACAATGAGTGGCTTCTTATTCAAAGGTACAGTGTCACACAGCTTTTCAAATAACTACAAAGCGGGCGGATCCGTACAGCGACCGTAGGCGGTGATTTCTATTTGCTTCCAATTCAGTGTAAGAGGAGAGAGGAAATCAGGGGATGAAATGAAGTAAAAAAAAAAAAAAAAAAAACTGTAGGAGGGCATAGAAGATCAAAGCCAGAACAGCAACCACTACAACAGCAGCATCCTGCTGATTCTCATTACCACTACCAGATACTGATATAGCCCAATTCCCATCGGGGACACGCGCGCCTACACACACACACACACACACAAACACGTAAAAAACACACAGACTACAGAGACATCTTACCAAAGCAACCTCCTTGTCAGGCAATCACATTATCCTTGTCTGTACAAGCACAAAAACAATTCCGCAAACACAGAACACCCTGCCTACAGATATATGTCTTTTCTTTTTTTTCCTTTTTCTGTCTTTTTTAACATCTTATCAAAGATCCAAATTCAAAACACATGAATACAGTTGCGGGGCATGTACAGGCAGGGCAGAAGCCGGGCTTACATTCTGAACGCTACGCTCATGCGCCTGTCTGAATGACGGCTCGTCTTCAGTAACAGGAGAAAAGAATCGGCCTAAATGAGGATGAGTGCCAGCCTAACTATGTGCAGCCCGGAGCTAGTAATAAAAGGCCAGTTATGGTAGATTAGATGACACTGTCTATTACACAGACACACACACACACACCACTTAATTCCTTCGGTAAATTCCTCGGCAATCCCAGACAGGCTACCCCATCTGTCAGGGGAAGAAAGGGGTCAGGATTAATGTGTGTGTGTGTGTGTCCGTGTGTCCATGTGTGTGTGTGTGTGCATATCTGATACAGTGCAAGAGCAGGTGAACTCGAAAAGCCCTTCGCACACAAGTTGGCTGCAACCCAACTGTCTGGCTGATAGAGTAGAGGACCGATTAGTCCAGTTAGCTAATGGGCTAACTACTGTAACCTGCTGCTTCTGATACAAAAGACTAGAGACAAAGGCTTCCATAGTGTTGGTGCGGAAAGAGCTGGCTGTATGGCTGGGTGTAAGAGAAAGAAATACAGGACCGTGCACGTGCTTGGAATGGACACACACACTCATATAATCACTTATACATGCATGCATTAATGCACACACACATACACACACACACACACACACACACATCTTCTTACACTTAAGTCTAACAGATTTCTAATCTGACCCTAAGGCAGATGGGCTATCCCTGATCCAAGGTAAGGGAATGAAGTGTGTGTGTGTGTGTGTGTGTGGGGGGGGGGGACAAAATAAAAGGAAGGAAGATAAAAGGAGGGAAGAGTACTTAGAATCTAAGGAGATTGAGAACACACAGGTGATGATGAACTGCAGGTTGCAGAAAGAAATGATACCCCGAAGCACAAAAGCGGAGGTAATTTCGAGATGAGGAGATCTCGTCACCGGCGGAACTTCAAATGAGTCGTAACATCACAGGGAGGCTCTGCTCGCGTCGCAGCAAAGACGTGGTTGGAGCCGTGCGTGGAAAGAAGTTCTTTTAAGAAACTTGGTGCAAGTATCTTATATTGTAGAAAGGGCATTAATAATTAATGAACAAGAAAAATTACCGGTATGGATTCTGAATTTCTGTTTTTTTGGAGTGCGGAGAGCATTCTCAAGCAAGTGCCTGATGGGAACCCACTGACTTTTTCTTAATTTACCGCAATGTATCCATTGGCGGCTAATGCGAGTTTGTCTGAGCTCTTTCCTTTAAAGGGGAAATAAGAAGATTTTTACTGCACCTGTAGCACAAAATGACCATAATATACCTGCAGGGGGTTGATAGGGTTGGCGATCAAGACGAGTGACTCAACGATTACTTCACAAGGTGCTGAGGCACTTTGTATTCCCCACAATATATGTCTCTGCGCCAACATATTGGATAATTTCCAAACACCTACGCCTACATGCACACACTAATGTAACTAACCAATACTGTGACTAAGGCAATAGTCTGATTAAGCCGTTTACGTGATTGCATAAACTGACAACTCCCTATAATAATCCCGTTTACATGATTGAAGTATTTATTTCAATTATCCAGAGAGAATTGCGGAAATGGGATTTTTTTTTTAAGTATTTGTTTCCTGTCCCGACACTTATCGAATTTAACCAAAACAACTACAGGCCTTGATTCTGCACCACATCATGTTGGATGTCGCAGCCTAGCGTGATCCTTCAGAAGCTACTTTTGGGAGACCCGCTGGAAAGGAGACATGCAGACGCGGCATTTTTGGATGAGGATATGGAGTGAGGAGGTGGGAACAGGCAGTTCTGAAGGAGTTCAGTGATGCAGAGTGGAGAGAGAATTTACAGTGGAGCTGTGTGAACTAATGTCACTTACTGTACTTGCGCTCTGATTTGCACGGTGTAAACTTGGAAGCTGTCCGGAATAGCCACCAAGTGCTTTTGTAACAGCCATGGTGCTGGTTGCGTACGATTTAAACAAACTACCATGGGATGAGGCGTGCGTAATTGTGCAGCACTTGGAAAAGGCACATGGCATCCCTCAAATTAGAGGCTGCAGATAGAACGCACATACCTGTCCCGCCGCCTTCGAATGGATATATTTCATCAACCAAAATATATCCTACAAGCAGCTGTGGATGGGGCGTCCTGGTGCCTCAGTGGGCTAAGGTACATAACATGTAAACGAGACGTCCTGAGTCTGACCAGGACTTTTGCGGCATGTCATTCCCCTCTCTGCACCCCAGTCTTTCCTGTCTCTCTTCACTTTGATCTGTGTAATAAATGCAAAAAAAAAGCCCAAAAATAAGCAGATGTGGATGACAGACATTGGTAAGAATCACCCCATACTCTAGCCCAGTAGACTACATTTACCCTTCTACCTCCACATGGACACATGCGCAACTTGGTCACAGTTCAAGAAATGCGACTAAGGCAGTGGTTCTCAACAGGGGGTCCGAGGACCACCAGGGGTCCTTGAGGGAGTTCCAGGGGGTCCCCAGCAAATTGAAAAACTGTAAAACTTCAGCATTATTTCATTTACAAGAAGTTAACACAACTAGAGAATGTAGTGATCATAGTTGCACTGTTATCTCTCTACCTACAATACAGATAGTCATGGAATTCTGGACAAAATCATATCTAACAATAAAAATATTCTCAGACTTGGGTTTGAGAGACAAAATGTTATCAAATGGGGGTCCGGGGCCAAAATGTGGACTAAATTAGGGGTCCTTGACATGAAAACGGTTGAGAATCACTGGACTAAGGTGTACACATGTCCGAACAATACTTGGAGTTGAATGGGATCTCTGGGTCCTTGGTTTTTATGTATTCTTTTATATCATTAAAAAGACTTAATAGAGACCGAGTATTACGTCAGTATCTCTAATAATTCATGCTTTTGAAGTACAAGAAAAGAAATTCTCTGACGGAAAATCGTCTCTCTTCTAGGCTGTAATAAATCAGTTTGTTCTCAATACGTTTGACTCACAGGGCATTTGCACCCGGTTTTCAGCATCATTAAGTGTGATCCCAGTGTCTCCAATAGATTATGCGCGGATCAAATGGCCCACACAATAAATGTTCAGATATGATCTTTTGCCTTTGTGTTATTGCTGTTTGCCCATCTGTCCTTTGTGAAGGCTGTGTATTTACCATGACAGAAGAGAGGGCTGGGCCGTGGGTCAAGATGAAAGCAAACATGTGTCGCAACAAAAGACATTGTAATCATGAAGGCCTTTGAAGAACCTCTAGCCTCTAATGCTCTTCATTGAGGGAGGGGCAAGCAACACCCATTTCAGAGTCCCAGTCAAGTGTGTGTGTGTGAGAGATGGGGGGCGGCAGGGGGGGGGGGGGGGGGACTTTGGGCTAGATTGCTTTACAAGTCAAGCTGTCAACCTACTGTGTAACCATTATAGGTGTATAGATGTGCCCACCACACTTGTCAGCCTCCAAAAAGAGAGAGATGGGGGTAGCAGAGGGTGAGAGAGTGTGATAAATTGACTGAGCACCAGACCGCATGTCAGCAGATGGTCAACCGGAGAAGAAACCTCCCATCTCAGCTGCCTGTCCGTCAGCCAGCCTGGGTGCCACTGCTAATCCCCTTGGAACGTCGCAAGCTTCCCCTGCCACCTCCCAACCACATCAGGTCCCTTCTCCCAGCATCACGCTATAGTCACTACTGGGATTACTCTGCAAGCTGCTACTGATTTTTTTTGTGTTGAAGCTGTCGATAGGCAAAATTTTGTGCTGATATTCAGTGTTTCCCCTAGAACTTTATTCTTGTCATGGTGGAAAAGCCTCTGAAATAGCATTTAGACTATAATGGGACACTAAAACTCTCCACTAAAACCAATACAAATCAAATTCTCTTAGGTGGGTTAACAGCTCTTCAAAGGAATAGGACTGGGCTGCTGCACCAGACACAACTGTTACAACCTTGACTGGAACATCTCTTCGGCTTTGAACACTTGCAGTATGTCTATGCATGGTCTAATGCCATTCGGTAAAACTTGTCTGCACTGTGTGAGGTCCTGTTTACATGTTATCCAGCACCTAGTGCGTCAATCCTGTATTGTGTAACTGTCGCGTAATGCGTCAGCGCCGATTAACAAAGTCAAATTCCCTGTGCAGCCGTTGCACTTGGCAAATTCTGATCACTCTCTTTCTGTCTGCACTCTTCTTTCATTGTGTCCCTCTCCAGATCAGAGTCCATCCAGGCTCCTATCACTCCCAGGCTTCACATTCCCAGCGACCCACCACACACACACACACACAGTCTGTCCCCTCCCTGCGTCCAGCCAGGCCAGCTGACCAGACGCCCCCCCCCACCAATACTTAGTGTTCTTCTGTTAACACTCTCTGACCCCTAACTCCCCCCCACCTCTCCCTGCAGCCGTAGGGTTCAGGGCCCTGCCTCCTCCATCTGCGGCCGCCCTGGCCCGGGGCTTAGCCGGGAGGCTTGGGAATGTCCAGCATGTCAGCCTGACACCACCAAAACAGCTTAGAAACCACCTGACCTCCCAAGAGGCAAAACACTCCGCACTAAGTTTGGAGAGCTTCTGCTTGTCGTCACATTTAAAATCATGTCTTGCTTCCGTAACTTGATGTATTTCTGGTTGAAACGGGATGTTAGGGCGGGACTTGGGGAGGGACTGTTCAAAAGTGGGTTGGGTGGAACCCGAACAAACGTGGACAGTGAAATTATTTGTGCATAATGTTGAGCTGTCATATATTTTGGATTCTTGAATAATGAATAAATTCAAGCCGACAGGATGCAACCATGAAAAGAAAAGTTTTCATGAGTGAACACCCAAAAATACACTACCATACCATGTAGCCACTGTCACTTTGAAAGTTATGAAGTTGCAGGTTTTATATGATGGGAGGGGCAGAAGAGGGAATTGTTCAAAATCTGTGATGGTATTACTGGTTGGATTTTTTATGTATGCCTACTGGTGCAGCATGAAGTAACCACTAATGGTCTAGGATGTAAAAGTGATGGGATTTTGATATAAAATATGACAAAATAAAAAATGTTGGGCATTTATTGTTAAACAGGTGTCTGTCATGTTATGAAGAATTAGCTCACAAGGTGAAAAGTCAGTTTTTATTTCAATGTGACTGAAAATTCTGTCATCATCTACTCACCCTCATGCCAAATGAAACACAGGTGAAATTTGTTAGTCCATATAACACACAGGGAGGTTGCCAGCACAACTTGGTAGCAGCCTTCTCCAAAACAACTGAAGTCAATGGGGACCAGTTCTTTAGAGTTCCAAAACAAAAACAGCCAAACAATCACACTGTGAATAGAAAGACCTATACACCATTATTTGTTGCAAATCAATCAGTTGAAGTTATGATTTGCACTAAATGATGGTGTAAATATACTGCAGGTCTTTTTGGAACTCTGAAGAACTGGTCCCCACTGACTTCAGTTGTTTTGGAGAAGGCTGCTATGGAGTTGTGCTGGCAGCCTCCCTGTGTGTTATATGGACAAACTTCACCTGTGTTTCAACTAGGCATGAGGGTCAGTAGACGATGACAGAATTTTCATTTTTGGGTGAACTATTCCTTTAATGTAACCAATTCAGAGCTTGGAATTTTGAACAAAAAAAAAATTATTGAGTGGTACACTTGCACAACACTATTTGCGTGTGTGCATGTGTGTGTGTGTGTGTGGGGGGGGGAGGTTCAAGGCTTTCAAAGCGAGCCACTACCGAACAATCAATCAGCCTTTATTGACAAGGCTGTTCTGTAAATGGGAGACAGTGTAGGTCATATGCAGAGCCCTCGCTGCCAGCTGCAGCATCTGCTGTATTGCTGTCAGACAGTGGAGGCTCTGACTGAAGTGACAAATGACTACGCCATTGACCATGTTCTACAAGGGCCCTCGGGGATCAACGGTGCTGAAAGAAGTGTGTGCGTGTGTGTGTGTGTGTGTGTGTGGGTGTGATACAGAGAGAGAGAGAGAGAGAGAGAAAGAAAAGCATATTATATTCACAGTCAAACATGTTTTTTGTCCATTTGGGCCATTTTGTAGTCCTGTAATGAGCATGCCTACTGCGTATCATCTGCTAAAACTTGCAAGCACACACTTACACCCACGGCAGATAAATGCTAAACCAAGGGTATCAAAATGAAAAAAACATTATTCTTATTTATTCATTTTCGGTGTAGTCGATCCTTCGTCAGGCAAACACATGACTACCAAAACGCGAGTAAATAAATGGAAATTGTATCGCAACAGCAGTGTGCGGGATCTTTTTTTCATATTGATACTTTCATGCCTCATTTCATGCCTCACTGATACTTTGATGCCTCGAGGTTTGGATGTGCTCTGTGTGTTCCTGTCACTCTAAGTACATATCCAAATATATCCTGTTTTACTTTTATTTATCCAAGGAAAGCCAACTGAGCAAAGGATGTTATCTGTCGGCAACATTCACACAGTTCCTCACTTTCATGCCTTGCTGGGAGCTTCCCAGTACAACCACGGTCTTCTGCTTGGCGACTGGGTAGGTCCACTGGAGCAGATGGCGGGTGGGGGGGGGGGCTAAGTGTCTTGCTCAAGGGTTCTGAGGCAGCGGAGGGCATTAATCATTCACTTTCCCCAGCCGGTTTGGTAGTCGCCGCACAAAAAGAAGCACGCAGCAGTACAAAAACAAAAACAATATCACTTTTAATATTCTATACCAAGCAGCAGTTGCTGTCAGCGTCGTGTGTAACCGGGGTTTTTTTTTTTTTTCTTTTCCCTGACAGGCAGAGCTTTGTGTTCCCGGAGCTTGCCACCGCGCAGCCAGCCCCTGCTGATGAAAGCCCCGGAGCAGATAACGCCACAAAGGGAGGCTTCAACTTCAGAGCGCTGCCTGGCCTTAACTTTCCCCCCCGGGGGCCTGGATAAGGAGAACCCTGTCATTTTGCGACAATGCTACTGTAAAGCGAGCTCACTTGTCGCCTGACTTGAAATCTGGGTAGATAAGAAACTTTGAAAGGAGGGGGGAAAAAAACAAAAACAAAAACAAGAAAGCCCCTGAACCCACACACAGCAAGACAAGCAGGCTGCGGGGAGGGGGGTTGCGTTTAAGAGATTAGCTCGTGTTGTACCGCGGTTTGAATCCACTTAGCTTCAAATTGTCCCGCGACCCGGACCGCCGGAGGGGGTCGCGCTCTGTGGTTGGCCGCTTGAACCCGGTCCCTCGGTTATCGCAGAGTAACCGCACTCGGGCTCGGGGTAATGACAACATCGCCGACGGCAAAGCTCCGTTATCTCGGCTCTGTTTCGCGGCTGGAACAAGCGCGCTCCGAGTTACTCAGAAGAAATAAGCCTGCGCACACACTAGGAGAAGAGGAACACACGCAAACGCACACTAAACAATTTGGAAAACTGCGGGGGATCTGAAGCCAGAGAGAAAACAAATCACCGACCCCATCTCCCCGTACTCACTCGTCTTGCTGCACTTGACTTTGGAGAGGAGCTTGTGCGCCAAGAGAAGATCTCCGTTCTTCACGGCCACCAGCAGGTCCTGCTCCTTCCCCATTACGACAGCCTCGACCACAGACAGGCACGCTACTGACGGTGGTCGACCACAGACCGAGTGGGTTTGGTTTTTGTCCTTTCGACGCCCCTTCAGGCAGAGATTTTCCACATACTTGAAGTATATTCCCCGTACGTACGTGAGTCTCTAGAAACGTCCCGATTCTTTTGACGCAATGATGAATTCAGAGTTCGGACAACATCTACATGTGTCAGTCAGTTAACACACAGCTATCATATCCCAAATGTGACACGACATCGGGGGACACAGGCCTCAGCATCGTCTAGAGAGGGGGAGTCTTAGGTAAACCGGTCCGAGAAGTCTTCTTCCCCCTTGTTGTCGGAGTCTGGGTCCATTTCCCGCGATGGCTGTTTGACGATGACGAAGGCCTGGATCCGGAGTCGGGGCGGGCCTGGTTGAGGTTTAGAAGCCTGCGGGGCTGAGCGTGTGTCCGTAGTCCGTCTCAGCCGAGCCGGAGGCTGCAGCAGCCCAACCTGCCATAACAGCGCAGAGACGGAACGCTAGAGAGACAGAGAGAGGGAGAAGAGAGATGTCACTTTGTAGCATTTCCATTTCTGTGACACTGCAAGTTGGCATATTTTTCACCCTATTATACTACAGCCATATGAATTCTGGGGCTTTGAAAATGGAAGCCCTCCAACACTAGGCCCGTGTTAATTCCCCCTATGCCACAGCATGAAGTCAAAGTGAGTTAATGTTGATTAATCCATTAATAAGAGTAAAATAATGCTATTTTTTTATAATGCACATTAGGGCTGGGCAATATATCAATATTATATCGATATCACGATATGAGACTAGATATCGTCTTCGATTTTGGATATCGTAATATCGTGATATGGCATAAGTGTTGTCTTTTCCTGGTTTTAAAGGCTGCATTACAGTAAAGTGATGTCATTTTCTGAACTTACCAGACTGTTCTAGCTGTTCTATTATTTGCCTTTACCCACTTAGTCATTATATCCACATTACTGATGATTATTTATCAAAAATCTCATTGTGTAAATATTTTGTGAAAGCACCAATAGTCATCCCTATTGAGGTATTTGGTCAAAAATATTGTGATATTTGATTTTGTCCATATCGCCCAGCCCTACTTACAACTGAACATTTAGCCCACTTCGTAGAAAATACCGAGATATATATCGTGTATCGCCATTCAGCCTAAAAATACCGAGATATTTTTGGTCCATATCGCCCAGCCCTAATGCACGTACAGGTTAGGCACGTCTCTCAATTGACCCAACTTTTGTTTGCTTACTCTTACACAGGAAGCCCAGTCCCTTAAGGAATGCAAACCTAATCTGTTGCTCTTTCCATACAGGAATAAGGTCTCGGTCCATCCGTAGCATTCCCGTAACTTTAAGGAAGCATCTTCTCAGGCGAGCGGCGTCTGGCTTTCTGCCAGCTTAAGTCTTTGGAAGAAGCATGCAGCGGTTCCTTATTTTCCCTCTCCAAGAAGGAAAGCGAGGCAGTGCTGCTGACCGCGGCTTCAAAACCAATTTGCCTGAAATCCCTATCGCTCGGGACGCCGAGTGCAGAAACAGCACTAAAGGGACACAAAATAACCAGGAGAAATGTTCTCAAGCGAGGGGGGGGGGGGGGGTAAAGACAGTCCCCCTGGGTTTGTCTTGTTTCTACCACTGAGGCACATGCAACATCAAACAAGCTGTTCCCGGCGAGCCACGCAGCCCCCCCAATTAAAACAGGAGCCGGTTCTGGGCGCAAAACAAAACCACAATTAGGAGTCCAGACGAAAGCTCAGAGGCAATCTAAGGGGCTGCAGAGCACCAGACTCTACCTGGTCTCTGCATCTGACGCTACTATGAAAGCGATGGGGGAATTAAGCAGCATAGAGAAGTGAGATTGAGGGGGGGGGGGGGGGGGGGGGAACAGCAGAATTTGTATTTGTAGACCTACCAAGCGTCAGGACAGCGAGACACGGTTTGTGTCTGACAGGCTCTGGGCTATATAGGGCAGAATATGTATTCTCCTTGTCATCCTCACAGACATGAAAAGCCCACTCAAGTTAGGGACTTTAAGGACAAATTTTCTATTTCAGCAGCAAGCTATTTTATTCTATCCCATTCTCTTTTCTTTGGTAGAGCCTGAATTCATATCTGGAGCCTAGGCTCTGCTTTGCATGTCAAAAACAAATGTAGCCCAACTTCTCTGCCAGTGAGAAACACAGTTCAGCTATTCCTCCTTACTAATAGGGGGATCTTGCAGCAGTGTAGCCCAGCAGCAGATGCCAATGTCTTTCCAATGACACATGATCTAAAACTAGCTAGGCACCTTGCCAGGCAGTAAACAACTGCATAGCACTACGCTGACATGAGCCAGAATGTAAACAAGGAGTCCAAAAGGGGTGTCAACACTAGCCAAGAGACTGAGCTGTGAGCCTGAATCTCAATGGCTAGAGTAGTAGTCAGCTGGGCAGGGGTTAGTCCTCTAAACAAGTCTGTGCCCATGGACAGACAAGTGTCAGTCATGCTATCATAAGAAAGCCCATAATAAATCCAGATTTAAGTGAATTCCACATTTAAAAAAAAACCCAAAACACGTTAACTAGACCTTCAATCTCATATTCAGCCTCAAAATCTTAGTTTTCTTTCAAAAAGTTATGCCAAAATCCCAATAGCTTTCAAACAAGACTTCACTGGTTTTCAAAGCAGTTTCACTTGTTTAAGGAATTTTCTAAACACAAGAGTCAGTAGCTTGAAAGTAGCTTGAAAGGGTATTGAAGGGTAAATTAAGGCAAATCACTCCGCTCGTATCAAGAAAATAACACTTAATTCAAGAAAAATCTTAAAACAAGATGATTTGCGATGTAAACAAGTGAATTTATCTCACCCAACTGGCATTTTTCACTTGTTTCAGGATTTGAAACACTAATTATAAGATGAACATATTTACAAGGCACCTTTCCTCCGCCCGTTCTCTCGTATGGAGAACTTCACGCCAAACTCCATTCAGGACTGTGGAAATTTAATGCTGCCTTAGTTATTTGCAAAAGTACACATCCATTAAAACATGACTTAAGACCTTTTACAAAGCATTACTGTCCACGTGTGAATTCGGCATCAATCTGATCCACCAAGCAGCACATTATTTCAATAACATTTCAACTTTTATAACTGGTACACCTGTTATTCCCACAATCTTCTTCCAACAAAATACAGCGTGGATGACGGTAAGGTGCTGCTTGGTGCATTATATATATGCCGAATTTACCAGAAGACGCTAACGATTCGTATAAGCTCATAAGCCATGTTCTACCAGGTGTGCACGTTTGCCAATTATCAAGGGAACAGTAAATGACGGATTTTTGACCGGAGTTTGGCGTGACTTTCCCTCCATACAAGATAACGAAGGTGTCGGAGCTAAGGGAATCCCTTGGCATACAAACTCAGCTGGTAGCGCCAACTGAGGAGGGACTGTTTGCATAAGAAAATGCTAACAGTGCCAGGCTGCCTCTTTGAACACATGTATACAAAGTTTGTCAAGAGCTAATTGTCCTATTCTCATTTAAATCCCCCTGAAGTCGAGTCTTTCCTCTCTAACTTGCCTGTCTCAACTGTCAAGGTGTTCCGACTCCCTGTCATGCAAAGTCGAAAACACACGCGTTTATATATCTATAACGTTGTTCGGTTTATAAGTTAAGTTCGTCTAAGTTTGCCCTTTATGAACAAGTTTACAAAGAGAGGTCCAGTCTCACCTGTTGTAGACACCGTTCGTGAAGGCGGTGACAGATGCACGTATGGTAACTGCGGGGAAATCTGCAGGCAGCACCTACACCGAGGGACTGACCAGCGTCAAGTCAAACACAATTAATAAATCTTCCGGTCATACCTTTCAAAATAAAACCCTTCTTGCTGAAAGCGTTCCAGTGTGAAAATGGACAATGCATTTTAAGGAGGAATCTGTACTGAATAAAACAATTGGTATCACTGCTCCTGCTTAAGGCACATGGGCTGGTATCATCTTTTAAATCACTTCTTAAAACCCACTTTCATAGACTTGCTATATCTAATGAACATATATTGTTTTTGTCCTCTTGTTTATGGTTCACCTTTATGTTTCCTGCTTTTGCTTTTTCTTACATTTATTTTATTGCTTTTGCTGTCAATTTTATGTTTTGTTTTTTTTACTCCTTTGTAACGTGCTTTTTGCTGTTTTGAAAAGTGCCACACAAATAGAGAACAAAAGAAGAAAAATGCAATTGTTTTCTCCAAAAAAGCACTTTGCACAGCATGTATTCATACCATATCTATCTATCTATCTATCTATCTATCTATCTATCTATCTATCTATATATATATGTATATATATATACATATATATATATACATATACGTATAAAATCATACATATGTCATGATACTACTGAGCATTTAGATATGGTTTTTTTGGGGTTTTTTTTGTAGTTCTGCACAGGCCAGTTACTTATTTACGCGTGTATTTTGAAGGGGAATTGATCAACTTCCGGTATTAGCGTGTTTAACTCTGACTAACTTGAGACTAGAGTCCGGTGTTTAGTTTCAGGTGGCGGGGGAAAGCTGCAAACCGACAACTGATTTAGCAAAGAATTGACAAATTGTACTCAGTGTTTTAACTCGGCTTCGAACAAAAAACACACTGAGTGTCACTAACGATGCAAAAATGCGCTCGTTTCCTTCGCTGTAGCGTGAGAGCGGACATCTCTGTCAAGCAAGCCAGAATAAACACTAGAACTTCCGATCGTACATTTCAAAATAAGGCCCTTATTAACTTCATATTCTGTTTCAAGTATTTTCATGTGAATCATGAGGTATCCATTTGTAAAAGCTGAATGGAAACAGCAAATTTTGATAAAATATTCCATATATCGCAAAAATGTTTTAAAACTTTCTTGAGTTGGAAAAGTTCTTTGTTGATAGAGAAATTATGCAATAAACAGTGATGGAAAAGCATTTGTTGAATACATAACAGTGGTCTAGTTCAGTCTCATTGCAGAACAACTGAAAAGTGGCTTTGGATATTCTGAAATGTTCTTTCTTTGTTTAAGTCTTCAGACAGCATAAAATACGACCAATAGTACCTGACAAGAATGATAACAACTTTATAAATATTAATCAATTCTTAAAACATTCTTTCCATTTTTCTCATGGATTTTTTTTAATTATTATTTTATTTTGCTTTTGACATAGTTATACTCATGAAGCCTATTTTTCACTTCAACTCCGCTGGTGGAAACATACACAAATCACATTTAACAGGTTGCAACATTTGGTACATTCTGGCTGTTGTTCTATAGCCTTTAGAAATAAATGTGCAACTGCTGTGGTTTAAAATTTTCTTTTTTCTTTAGATTGTAAACATCCTTCTAAGTTTCCTGGCATGTTTTTGTGTTTCAGTTATCAAATATTAAATTTTGACCTGTTGACCAGGAATACCAGGTCATACATTATAACCCCATATAATATTTTTTGTTCCTATTTTACAGCTACATTTTCACTCCATATTTAATGTAATGATTCCACTGTTTTAATATGACTTTCTTGCTCTGTTTAGAAGAATACAATTTTGCGCTTTTATTTTGAAGGAAACATCGCCCAATTTCCGATCTTCTCCTTGCTAACACAGCTAACTTGACGAATTGAAAAGAGTTTGACAGCTCCAACAGGCATCATAACCCGGTTCTCGCAGTCCAAATTCCCAGCAGTGTAAATAATTCAAATATAAATTAATTAGTAATTTCTAATTAAATCCAAACAGTAGGCGAGGCTAGTTGATGCGTTAGGTTCTCAAACATTTTCATATTATAGATCCCCATAGACACACGTTAAACCGTGGACCCCCGTTTGGGATAATTTCTAATAAATTAAAATATACAGAAATGAAAGTATTCCTAATTTCGCTGCATGGGGGCCCGCTGGAGGTCCCCGGACCCCCACTTGAAACACCATGGAGACAGAGCGGTGGCTTACTGGCGACATCTGCTGGGTTGGAATTGGTATTAGTAAACAGGGAGAAGGGTTTTTATTACAAAGCAAACTGAAAGCAATCTAATCTAATCTAAAACAGGTGTAAATTGAGTCATTTATATAGAAATACATAGACAATGGCTAGTTTAAAGTGTTCTCATTTAAAGTGACGCTATATCAAATAGCCTACATAGATAATATTCAGCTGTTTATACATGTGAAGAGAATCCAACGACCTCCACAGAACCCATCTTTTCAAAACTTTTAATCTGGATCAGAATTATAGAGATTTTCTAATCCCCCCCCACTTTTTTGGCAATCCAGGATCAGACTGATCTTGCTCATTTTGAGTCAGTTTCTTAAACAAATTGTCAAGTAGGATCATTCTGATCCAGATACCACAATCCACAGAATCCAGATTTGCAGTCTATAAATATACCTCTGTCTCGCCTTTACAACATGTTGTTAGGCCAAAAGACATGAGGGAAATAGGAAAAAGTCTCTGCATTTGAGTTTTGAAAAATGTATCAGCATCTAAACTTGATAAAAGGTAGGATTGGATTTCCGAATCCCAGTCTGGATGATCTGAATCTCATTTATCAGTTTTGAAAAACCCAATTTTCTGATTTTAACCCACTCCATTTACTGAAATCCTATGAGAAAAGTTGAAAAACTGGACCCAGGTTTCTCAGTGATTACCAATGTTAGTTCTACTCAGCATCACTCTGCAAATATTGTCATTCAGAGTGGAAACCTCTCAGGAGCACGGACGAACATCCGACACCAGTTCCTAAACCTTACAGTACATTCTCTGACGTTTGAGAACATTATTACGATTGTCAATCTTTTTGCCTTGTGAAGCTTTTGAAGATGCTTCAAAGCGTTGGAAGGAAGACATCTTGAGAAACTCGTAAGTGGGACTCCATGGTGAAACTTCATATTTGGGTTCATGGAGGAACATCAGACAGCATTATGTTCTGAACATTATTCATAGCTTTCTTTTAACAGCTCTTCTACCATGTCCTTGTTTATCATGAGGTTTCTTTTCTCCCGTTATTCCCCTCTGAAACACCCGAACAGTGACAAGCGCAACAGTAAAATTTGAGCAGCACATTTCTTTTTCAGTCACAAAGTTTTCCAGTGACAGTGGAAAAAAAGAAACAAAAATCGAATGCATCTTATTCTAGGCAATAGTTCCATTCTTATGAAAAATGGGGACATGGATGTGAGAATCTATATCTTGTCATTCATATTATTTCAGTCCACCATCGACCAGAAGACATATTTTATGGGTCATCAAAGTGGACCAAATGGAAGCACAAAGCAGAGGCTGCAGTTATGGCAAACGGTCTGCCCATATGAAATATTATGGTGGCTCAAAATAGGCAATTCAATAACAAGGAATGGGCGTCTGACCTCGTGCAGAAGCTGTTTTTCTCCAGCAAAGAGCCAGAACAGACATATTTGAGGGAATGCCACCTTAGAAAAGGTCTCAGCAAAACACTTTTAGAATGAAAGTGGGAACATAGTGGGAGGGTCAACAGAGCTCCTTTCCTAAGAGCAGCAACATCAATATTTGTTTGCTTCTGAGTTTCCATTTTCAGAGGTTATAAAAGCCTAGGAAATGCTTTATATATATATATATCCTGTCTTTGAACTCTTGTCGTTCTGGAAGTGAAAGTGTGTGTCTTTTGCAGTCAAACCCAAACAGTTGCAGTATGTCATGTAAGGATCAGTGTAGTGTTATCTGTCTCTTAATTTATATATAGTGTCACATTTTTATATATTTTTTTAGCTGCTGCAAATCAATTGCCCTCTAACAAAATAAAAGCTTAACTGAACCAAACCAAATTTAAATTAAATGAACTGAACATTGTGTAACTCATAAAGGGATATGAAGAATCAAAAAGAATCACTGTTCGACTGTTTGGCTTGTCTGCACACTCAGACACAATCACCTACTGATTTACCATCAAACATAACTGAACTGAAGGGAAAAAAGCAGAATAGTTGAAAGATAACCTGCTTTGCATTGTGCTCTTCTTCCCATTGCAATTACGTTTCAGAAATCTCTTGTTCTGACATGAAATAGTTGTTCTAGGACTGTACTGATAGGTATATCGACTCAAGGAAATCTCCAGAGGAGTCCTTAAAGGCATTCAAGGGCTTAGGTTGTCCCAATAAAAAAGTTTAATTTCATGAAAACTTTCATTTCCAAATATGCAAAATCTTAAGTCTAAAAGAATCGTGATTTCCTCATATCCTTGGACAAAATTCAATCGGGTGTATTTGGGAGTTCTTGGTGTGGAACATTGTTCTATTTGTCTGATGGAAAGGGTTATTGATGTAGTATTGCTTCATAACATGAGGTATTTGGTAAAAAAAAAATAGGGTATTCTAGAGACATGAGCAGTAGTGGTAGATGGAGACCCAAAGCATTATAAATATACAGTATCTTAGTTTAGTGCTGGACCTACTGTCTCATCCTCAGGGACGAGGCGTGGATCGCTTAACCAAGTGTTCCTTCCTATGCTGATGGCTGAAAAAACCCTTGAGGTATTTGTCGTGGAGCGGGTTGTAACTGCAGTCCGGTTCATTCAGGTTGGGATCCCTCAGGTTAAACCACATGCATGACTCATGTGGTGTACAACTATGACCATTTCTAAAAAAAAATTGCTCCCCAATGTTGAAATATACCTATGGAAACCTTAGATGAACAGATTTGGTAGCCACTGCCCATATTGAAATACTTAACATGATACTAATTCAGGGAACTACTTTTTAGGTGTGTCTCAAACAGACACATACGTACGACCATAAATCCAAAGGCAAATGATAGCTTCTACAACATATGTACATAGGTACTTTATTGATACTGCAAAGCATCTGTTTCCTTAGCAATCAGAAGAAAATATATACATTTACAATGAAAGAATTGCTCAAATTTAGTGGGATTTCCTCACATGTGATTTCACAAGCTCTGGCCGACTGAAGGCCATTTCACAGACGGAACATTTATGGGGTTTCTCTCCCGTGTGGGTCATCTGGTGTCTTTTCAAAATCCCTGCGCTTTTGAAGTTTTTGTCACAGGTAGGGCACTTGTACGGCTTTTCCCCCGTGTGCATCCTCATGTGTGCAGTGAGGTAATACGATTGGACGAACCCCTTCCCGCACTCCTGACACCTGAACGGCCTCTCCCCGGTGTGATAGCGAGTGTGTATTTTCAGCTCCGACGCCGACCTGAACCGGTTGCCGCACTCGCTGCAGGAGTAAGGCCTTTCCTGCGTGTGAGTCAAATCGTGTCTCGTCAGCGAGCTCGCGCTTCGGAACAGTTTGCCACAGTGCGAGCACGGGTAGCGCACGCCCGTGTGGAGTTTAGCCACGTGGAGGTCTAAGCTTCTTTTAAGCGCGTACGCTTTCCCACAGTGTTCGCAGCAAAAGCGCTTCTCCTCGGCGCTGCTGTGACAACAAAGACGGTGTATTTTCAGCGCCGCGTTGGACTTGCACCCTTTCCCGCAGTCCCAGCAGAGGAACGGAGCCTCTTTCGTGTGAGTTCTGTCATGGAGCTTCAGAGCAGACGCGTAGCTGAACGCTTTGGGACACTTGGGGCATTTGAACGGGAGGTCGCCGGTGTGGAACCGCTCATGCCGGATCAGACCTCGCAAGTCCGTGTAACTCCGTTCGCAAAAAGCGCAAGGAAAAGGTCCGCCGAAGTTGTGCGCAGCCACGTAGTGCTGGTTGAGGTCTATAAAGCCTTTGAAGCTCTCATCACACATCGTGCACGGACGAGGCTTGTGTCTCAGATTGTGAGTTTTAAGTCTCGCCGCGTCTGGGAATGACCGATTGCATTCTGCACAATACAGTGGATGATCGGCGACTTTGTGTTTTCCAAGTGTCTTTGTGGACTTGAAACTCTTCCTACATTCACCTTGCTTTACGCTTTTGCCCGCCTGATGAATACCACCAGACTCGCCACCATTAGTTTGCTTCACCTTGCATGCCGTTGCCATGTGCCTCTTCAAACCTTTTTTGAACTTGAACTTGAACTCACAGTTAGGACAGGAATGGGATTCATCTGAACGTGATCGCATGTGACGTTTTGTGGTTCCTGTTACCGCTGCTTCACAAATGTTTGAGCAGCCCGTTTCATTTGTCTCTGTGTTTTCTGGTATATGAGGGTTCTCGTGTGAACACTGATTACTGTCCTCTGATGTGGATTCAACAGGCTCATCTAGACTTGTATTTTTGCTTTTTCTATCAGAAGATCTCTGGATTAATTTGCTCATTGTCTCTTGGCCTTCAACATCATCGCCATGCACCGAGGAACCCTCGCATCTGCCTGAATGCCTCTTCAAACTTGCAATGCTCTTGTAACTCTTGTTGCAAACAGTACAATGATGAGGGCGCTCTTCTGAGTGCATCTCCATATGTCTTTCCAGGAGAGAGGGGAAAGCAAGGGTCTTGCCACAAACTGTACATTCCTGAGGTCCCTTGCAAGTTTCCCCATGAGTTTTCCTGACAGCAACCTCTGATTCCTCTCCTTCCCCTGTGTTTTCCTGGTGCATCGCTGCATTACTGTCATTCTCCAAAAGTGATTGGTTCTGCTGTTCTGTCTCTGCCACCTGGACTGTGCTGCTGAGTGGCTGGGGATCATTTTGCTCGGTGGATGGAAGAACTCCCTCTCCAGAAGGTGCTCCCACTTGTTGCGGATTCGTCAGACATGCCTTTTCATGCGTCCTAAACTGTTGTACACATTGGAAAGTACTGTCACACTTACTGCAGTGATAGGGTGCAATGACAGGAGCCACAATATGGCTCTTCACGTGAATACTCCTCTCCGAAGGTTGAGCCGCGAGTTGGTCAGAAACTTCACACTGGTTAGGGTCTTGAGTGTCTTTTTCCTCGGGTATCTTGGATGATATCGTCCTAGGTTGCGGCACAGTGATTCGACACACATTTAACTCGTGTCTCTTCAGGTCGTACTGGAACTGAAAGAGTTTCTTGCACTGCGAGCACTGGAACGGTCGCTCCCCTGTGTGGCTCCTCTGATGCCGCCGCATGTCTGCTGCGCGACTGTACGTTTTACCACACGTGGGACAAGTCTTGCTTGTTGACGAACCTCGGGGTCCGCTCTTGGACTGCTCGTTTTTGGATGTTATCATTAAAAATGTTTTCATCTTCAGGCCCCGGTTTTGTCTGACCGGTCTTGGGGACGCAGTCGCGACTGGCTCAAGCCTCAGCACTTGCACGGCTGGTGTATAAAGTATGGGTGACAGTATCACATTAGACACACCGATGTTTTTCATTTGTTCATCAGTTAGTGCGCTGTCACTGGCCTCCTCACTCTCCTTTTTAATGCACTTTTCAATCTCAGGAGGGCTTTTTACATCATTCAACTCTCTGTCGGAAAGTTGAACCTGCCCATCCTCTCCTGTAGCCATCACTGAGTTAACATCCCCAACAGAGGGCTTGTTCTCTGTGGGTCCTATCTCCTCAGCAGGTATTTCAACATTATAACCAACCTGAACCTCAACGGCACAAGAGCCTAAACCCACGTTATGTCCATGTAAAGACACAACATGTTGTATAGCGCAAGGAAACTCGTCCTCGACTCTCTCATCACTATTAACAAAGGACTGGTTCTCAACACAACTGCTCTCCGTCTCTCTCCTCTTCTGTCTTTCTTCACTCTCTGTGCTTGAAATACTTGAATCTTCTGTGCCTTTTTTCAGCATTGCAGTCTCCACTATCAATTCTTTGCTAAATGAGTCCATGTAATCAGTTAACACATTTGCTTCCAATACCGTCTCTCCTCGATCTGTCATGACAGTTTCCATAGGTGGGAGACAGAGTGCTGTACAAATGCTGTCGCCAATTGTCGGATGATCTGAAAAATTTAAATACATGCAGTTAGCCATAGATAGGCACATCGAATGAATGTAACAGTGGTGCTGTGAATTTGCAACTGACTGTAAAATTTCCAGTCAGCCCACTTATAATTGATCACTTCAAAATTATCATCATCACCAACAGCCTATAGTCTAGGATATCAACCACAAAAATCTTAACAGTCAAATATACTACATTACCATTATCACTGGGTTGGCTGAGGTCTTTTTGATATTCCAGGAGGGATTTAAGCTCCTGAGGATCAGAAAAAGACTCCACATATTCTGCCAGAACCGAAGGAACATCGCTGAGCATACAGGCAACCTGGTCACGAGAACAAAGATATTTAGTCTCAGTGCTATAAATGCCTTAAGTCCAAAACCCTCTTCATTGCATAATGCACCAATATTGTAGGTTACCTGTTGAAGATTTGGTACAATGAGTAACTTCTCAAGCTGCAACAGGAATTTCTCCACAAGCATCTGTATGTCTTTGTTATACTTGGTTCCAAATTTCACTGGGAAAACATCCTGAAATTGAGCAATTGATCTGGGTTAACACAGTTTAAAAAGTCTTCAATAGAGTGGGTGAGAAAATATCTACGATTTCAAAGTTAGAAAGCCAGACACACTGACCTGGAAGAAGTGCTGCCTCTCATCTTGATCTTTAATTAGGGTTTGAATAAGAGCCAGGATGTTTGATCCAGATGATCCATCCCCTGTATCACTTGTCTGTGGTACATCATATTACAAAAGTTAGAGAAAAAAAAGTTAGAAGTTAGTTCTGGTTGCCATTGCATTATAGTAATCATACAGTGCATGAAATGAAGAGAAACTCACCTCTGTGTTCCATGATGACGTGACTGTTTGCATTATGTCCAAGTGCGGCTGAATGGCCTTAAGGTCTATCGTCTGCTCTGGGCGACACAACTCCAGTATCAGCTAAAACCAGAGGAAACTAGTGATAAACTCGCAAAAAGTCAACCTTATGAAGAGCTGACACACTGAGCTCTAGTGTCTCAATACTTTCTCATACAGTACCTGTGCCCGAAGGCCAAGACTCAGCAAAGACCTCTGTCTGTGATTAAGAAGCTCTGGGACAAGTTCAGTGACAGTTGTAACAAAGTCGTCCAGTAGCCCATAGTCGGCCACAACTCTCTGCTGGACAGTCTGCCAGATCGCTGCAGAGACCAGCCGGAGTGGCGGGACCAGGAGGCGCAGACAGGAGAGAGGAAGAGGGGGATCTAGAAAACGAAACATTAATGACTTGAGTCATTTAGGGAATGGGCCAGGTATTGATTTGAACACTGCAGAATTAAATGACTAGATAATTTCAAGAAAAACAAGTCATGATAGATGAGCAAGGATGGGAATACAGTGATATTAAATGTGCCAGTGAGAAAGACAGAAAGTGAGGGGAGAGAGGGAGAAGTTGGGGTAGCCCCATCTCCCTTGTATGCAGAGAACATGCCGCCAATATCCATTCAAAATCTGGCAGTTTGATGTGACCTTGATTATTGCAGAATAGGTATATAGCAGAGCATAAATTAAGACCTTTTACAAACAGTTAGGATCTTCTGTTAAATTCGGCATATATGTGCTCTATCAAGCAGCACTTTATTTCAATCAACTCAACTTTTATAACCGACATACCTGCTCCCACCGCCCTCCATGGTGCATTTTGGTGGAAGAAGGTTGTGGGAATAACAAGCGAACCAATTAGAAAAGTTGAAATTGTATCAAAATAAGCGCTGCTCGGTGTATTGTGTGTATGCCGGATCGAGGAACGGTTCCTAACGATTCAGAAAAGGTCTTGAGCTATATTTTATCAGATATGTTACGCTTGCCGATAAGCAAAGAAGGAAGCGTTAATTTGCCTGATTTTTTAATGTGGTTGAGAGAGCGACACTTTTTGGGGCTACGTTGGGGGTAAACCATGTCACTGCCAGGCAACAGGCCTGCGCAAAACATTTAACAAAGCGAATATTAAAAACTCGTACATGCACACACACATAATAATTTAAGGAATAACTATTTCGAATATACATGTTAGTTGAATACGTGTCACTTTACGGATATATAACTAAAAAAACATTTCGCCATCGTCAACAGTGTACTGTCTGCAGGTTATTTTAGAGGTTATGGAACGAGGCCATGGCGGTCTCACGTCACATCGAGGGAATAATATGTCTCAGAAACATAGGGTGCTACCTTTCCTCTCGGAAATATGATGCATATTTCGGCTTCGGCAGGGTTATATTCTGTTCCCGGCACAAAAAAGAGCGATAAAATGACGAAGCTGTAGTACTTGTCAAAGAGCGGAGAATTGACAGTTAGTTCCGGACACATTTAGCGGTAACACAGGAAGTGCATAATATACGCGGAAGTGATTTTGTTATGAAAAGTTGAGTTGTCAGAGTGGGCAGAAGAGCTGAGAAATATGCGTTAGATAATTTACTCAACGGATTAAGATGTCGAGTAAATAGCAGCAGGATTTCTAAAATCCACCGCACCCTCAGGTTTGTTTATTTGTTGTATTTGGAACAAGAGACATGCACTGGCGTGTTGGTTTACAATTGGATGCCATTACCTTTATCGTCTAATATTACACCTCACCTCTCTGCCTGTCTATCCACTGGCCAGTCAGTCAGTCGGCTTCCTCGACGGCAACCAGAGTCCGTCACCTTTTCCCGCACAGACACGGCACACGGGTATCTATTCAACTGAGTTGTTGTCCATTATGTGTCATCTACAGCTGAGGACATTGCTTTTTGTAGCGTGGCTGTTGGGCTACATCGCCTTTCTGCTCTCCGTAAGAAGGATGTGGACGGGGAAATACGTGCGTAGCCCACTCGCCCGCTCACTGTTCATGAACATGGTGAGCGAGAGCGAGGCGGCCGGAGCTGAGACACAAGAGGTATGCATTGTTACTACCAGTGAATAAATAGGTGATGGAGTTTGCTTGGCCAGACATACCAGAGACGCTGTTCTTCTGGAGACAGTTGTGAGAGACCGACTACTCGTGTTGCCTGTGGAGACTAGAACCAGAGAGAAAATGACGCCAAACTCCATTTAACAATCTGGCAATTTAATGTTTACTTGCTTCAGGGAAAACATACACACCTCGTAGAACATGAGTTCAGACCATTTACGAATCTTTAGGAGAAACTCTTAAATTCTGTGTGTATCAGATACACCACGGAGTGCTTATTTGAACAAAATGTAAACTTTTAGAATTGGTTTGCCTATTACTTGTGCAATCTCCTTCCACTAAAGTAGGGTGGCAGTGAGCAGCAGGAACCAGCTATAAAAGTTAAAAATTGATTGAAATATAGTGTTGCATGCTGGATCACATGCATGCTGGATCTACCAGATAACCCTAACCTTTGGTAAAAGCTCCAAAGTCATGTTCTATGAGACGTGTACTTTTGCCATAAGCAAGGCCACATTAAATTGCCAGATTTTTGAATGGAGTTTGGCGTGAAGCTCTCTCCGTGATAGAACTAAAGAGATCAGATCTATGGGGACTTATGCTTCTGAGGGTGCTCTAACCTTTACAGTTTAGTATTCCTCTCTCCAGATGCTAGTGTTTCCTCCACATTGATTTATTTTTCAGAGTACCACAAATAGATTTCCCCAAATGCCTGATGTGTATCTTGCTCTTCCGGGCTTGCCACCACTACAAATGACCTCAGGACCCGTGGGAAACACTGGATGCCTATTTCACATGAGCTGTCCCAAGGGTAAATGTGAATTCCAGGCCTTTCTCTTCTCCCCTCGCTCTAGTGGTACCGGTGCTGTCCTGACCTGCTCGGAGACGCGGTGCAGCCGCTGTTCGTCCAGAGCCACTTGGACTCAGAGACCCAGGCTTTTCTCAAGCGGAGCGTAGAGAAGTCTGGCTGGCTGTTCACGCAGCTCTACCACTCTTTCATATCCACAGTCCTCAGCCCTGTGGTCTCACGCACCTCCATCAATGGGTGAGTAGTACTCTGTCTCCGTTCCCCTCCGTTTTTGTCACCACATCTCCTCCTCTGACCTGCTCTCCGCTCTGTCTCAGGCTGCTGGGTCGGGGCTCCATGTTCGTGTTTTCCGCGGAGCAGTTCCAGAGGTTGATGCATATCGGCCCGGAGTGGAGGGCGGAGAGACTTCTGGACCTGGGGGCCGGGGACGGAGGCGTCACGGAGGTGATGGGAGCCCATTTCAGAGAGGTCTACGCCACCGAGGTCTCGGCTCCCATGAAATGGCATCTCCAGAGGAGGAATTACAGGTGTGTAGGTTCTTTCTTTTCCTCTTCCTTCTTCTACTTTCTTTCAAATCCAGTAGTTATAATACCAGATCACAGGCATGATTAGTTTGAAATACTCTTTGATTACATTCTGAACTTGGCAAGACTGATTCCAGACTGCAAAACACTTTGAAATTAGAATTTTAATATCACCTCGGTGATTTTAAAGCAATGATATCTCACATTTTCTTTGATGTTTTTTGATTGCTTTCTGTAATGTATGTCCCTGTGTGTTGCTGACTGTTTGAAATTGTCGTCTTTATGTTTTTTTGGGGGGGGGTTTTGTTACTGTAATCAGGTCTCAATCTCAGTGAGATTACCTGATTAAATAAAGAATAAATTAACTGAAAAGAAAATATGGCAATAATAATATTATACATACATAATAATACAGTAATACACCTCTCTCTCTGTCCCTGTCTTGCTCAGACTGCTGGGTATAGATGAGTGGCAGAAGACGGGATTCCAGTATGACCTGATCAGCTGCCTGAACCTGCTGGACCGCTGTGACGATCCTCTGGATCTACTCCGGGGCATCAGACGGTCGCTGGTCCCCGGCACAGGAAGACTCATCCTGGCTGCGGTGCTTCCCTTCCAGCCCTATGTGGAGATAGGTCAGTCAGTCATTGCATCTTGGATTTCTGTTTGTTTGTTTGTCAGATTATTCTGCATATTCGGTATGTATGGAATATATTCAGGTGCCCATTTATACCTGGGGATATGATAAACTTCACTACTTGTACCTGAAAATGTTTTATATGTATTTGTTCCCAGGAGGGAGGTGGCAGCGTCCCAAGGAACACCTGCGAGTAAAGGGGAAGACGTGGGAGGAGCAAGTGACCAACCTGTCCAATGAGGTCTTCCGGGGGGCGGGGTTTGAGGTGGAGGCTGTGACTCGGTTGCCTTACCTCTGTGAAGGGGACATGTATAAAGATTACTACGTACTTGATGACGCGGTATTTGTTCTCAAGGCTTTAGAGGATTGAGGCGTCTCCCTTTGTCGGCGATAAGATTTTATCTTAAACGAATACCAAATGAACTGAGGGACGCTCAGAGGATTGCCTAACTTAAACGTGTCTTGGGCTGTGGCTGGTGCAAGGCTTATAGTGCAATTTTGAGAGTTTTCATTCATAAATACTGTAATTCTTTTTTGTTTTTTGGTTTGAACAAACAGTTCAGTCAGGTTTGCAGCTCAGGTAGCTCCTACATTTACCAGCCATCTTGTGTGACAGCGATACCTCTACTTTGTACGCAAAAAAAAAATATCCGAATGGCAGTTTGCCTACCTTGAAATGCCACATTAACTTATCGCAAAACTATAAGGAAGATCAAATCTTCTAAGACATATCACCGTGGAACTGGTGTCTGTTCTGTAAAGTGTGTTATTTGTAGCAAGTGTTTACTGTCAGTGACGTGGTTCATCATTCCTTCAACTCTACATACTGTACTACCGATGGAGAGAATCTCATAATTTGTACTTTCATTTTTTCTGTGTCTCATTCATAGGGCCAATGCACACACACTATTGCTGACTTAAGCAAACTGGGCCCATTATATGTAATGTTGTTACTTGATATTAATGACGACAAAAGCAATATGAAGCCTTTTAAGTCAGTGCCATGCATCTAGGATGTCACAGCACAAAGGTCTATTTAAAATGTGCCACATTTGGTGAAATGTTTGTATTGAAAGAGTACAATGATTTCAAGAACAAATAAACATTATTTTCTGTGTTTCTTAGTTCTTGTTTTCTCATGTCATCGAGTGAACTTGAGGTGTAATCAGTCGACATGGTTTGAGATTTGTCCATTTGAATTACTGTCAGTTAGAGCAGTGGTTCCCAAACTGCGGTCCAGGGACCCCCAGGGGCCCTTTAAGGATTTTCAGGGTCCCCCCCAGCTAAATGGATGTTAGTTTATTTTCAGTATTATTTCATTATTATTTCATTCACTATAAGTTAGTCCTAGTCTAGAGAGATGACAAAAGTCTCTTTTCAAGTGTTAGAACCAAACTGAAGCCATCAAGACATTATGATTTACATTTTCTGTAGACGCTGGCTCTTCCAGCTGTTTCACACTTAATGCACATGCACTTTGAGTGACTTTGAGTTTTTTAAATTTTACATGTAAACCACAATCAAAAATCCTGCAAGTAGCATCCTACCATGACATTTTGACCTGTGCTATGAAATATTAAATTAATTGTGTTTGTTTTAAAGGAAATCTTCACTACTACTTTACATGCCTTTACATTTGACTGCAAGTATTTCCTTCTTGAGTCCATCAGAATTTAGAAAGTGAAAGTGGGTCTATCGCTGAATCTAGAGTAAGTTGAAAGCTGAGGTGAACTGTATTTTCCAACAGTATTTACCACCTGGAAGATAAGGTGAACGGTGTTTTAAAGAAGGAAGCTCAAAACCTTCGTTCCTACATAAAACCTCAACATAGCATGAAGTGTGCATAATTTATGTTAATAAGAGCTCCTCTTTTCTGATTGGCTGAGCCGTGCAGCGTTTCCCGACTTGCATTGGGTGCTGCTATCTTGGCCACGTCCCCAGGCCACGTCGCGCTTTACTCGCCATTTTCCCGTCTTCTATAGCCAGAATTCGCCTATTCTGGTGTCAGTGTCACTCAGCACCGTTAGACCATACATTATTCTTTACCGGGTAACAACCGGAGCTCTTTTTAGAGACTGAACTCGGGTTGCCTCTGTTAAGGCTCGCGGAAACATGAACGTTTTCAGACTAACCGGCGATCTCTCCCATCTAGCAGCCATCATCATCCTGCTGCTAAAAATATGGAAAACCAGGTCTTGTGCCGGTGAGTAGCCATATACTTTAACTTGCTTTTTGCATGACCTTCTATCTTGGTCACGGATACAGCGTGTCATTTACCGTGAAGTTTAACCAACCAGATAACGGTAGCTACAGTGTAATCAGTTTGTAATGATAGTTAACGTTAGCTAGCTAACTCCCGGCTAGCTGGGCAGAAACGATAGCTACCCATCCAGCTTGCCCTGTCATCAAATCATAAGGTTAATTGCTGGCACTATCATTGTCCCTGTTGCTAACACGGCCTACTGCAGCGTGAACAAGACTAATCGTCTCATGGGAAGAGTTTCTCCAGAAGCAACAGTGAAGTCTGACTTGCATGGCTAGCAGCAGCAGTCTTGCTAGCGGCGGCTGTGCAGCGGGCCCTGTCCTAGTCTGTCCACACTAGATAAGGACAGGGTGACCAGAGGGCCACAACACTTCTTGGTTTAGTTTGGCATGTTGGGCCTCATCATCTCTAGTGTGGGGGGGAAAGTAAGCTAGTTTCACCCTGTTGTTCGTGCATTTGGCCCGGTGTGACCTCTGACGTGGCAGCAAATAGCTGTCACTAGTTGACTGTTGCAGATCTAAGATCATACATACCATATGCATGCGCTGTTGCAAGGAAGGACTTGATTGTTTGTTGTTTTTGTTTTTTACTGTGAGGGTCAAAGGGTAGAGCGGTATCACTGCTGGATAGGCAGTCACCTGAACTGGGTCTTTACTGGTGTTTACTGTAGGCTAAACCAGATAGCCTTGTGCAGCATATCTGCATGCAAGTAATTCAGACTTCATTACCCTAAATATTTGCATATTGGTCAATGTAGTTATCTATACCTGAATTGCACATACTAGACAGTATCGTTATCTCTGAAAGCATGAGGTTTGGCTACAACTATTGTAATGATGACATCCCCTTGTCTGACAGTGGGTGTGACAAAAGCATGCTGTCACTTGCCAGTGTTTGTAGGCCAGATAGACAGAGGCTTTCTGCAGGACAGCTGTGTGTCTGTGCTTGAGATTATATATAATAAAGCCGCAGGTGTAGATGCAGACTGTGGAGCAGCACTAAACAGGCACTCTCAAACCACTTTTACATCTGCAATGCCAATTACTGATCAGTGCTACGGCGCAACTATTTTAGTATCATGTGCTCCTAAAAATAAATTAATGCTAGTGAAACTGAATAAGGAGCACGTGCATCTTGAGATTATTGTAACACATTGTATTTTTTCCACATATTTTCATAAATCCTGCTCATACGTTTCAGTGTAGTTGTACATGTAATCTTGTGAGGGGGGGGGGGGGGGGGTGATTGAGGTATAAATGCAGCTAGATTTGTTGTCATAGTAATTGCTTGAATCACATTGTCATCTCCTTTGCAATCTTAGTCAACAACAACATCTTAGAACAAAGTACTGCAGAACTAATCGGACATCTTGGCTACTATACATGGGCTGTCTGCAGGAAGTGGACATTATCAAAATAGGATGACTGAATGAATGAAAATAGATGAATAAATGGCCAGAGGTTTGAAACAACCTAATTCTAAAATAAGGTCAGAAGATTCGTCCGACTAATGCGCCCTACTGTCTGTGTCTTCACAGGTATTTCTGGGAAGAGTCAGATCCTGTTTGCCTTGGTATTCACCACTCGCTACCTGGACCTGCTCACTTCCTTCATTTCTCTGTACAACACCACCATGAAGGTGAGACACGCACACATTTCTTCTCACCGGCACATCCCGAAGCATTTCCTTTAAGAACCCCTTCCCCCTGTTTATCCAAGCACTAAACACACAATACTCCAAGTTGACACACCTTTGTTGAGCAAAGGATAAAGCGGTGCAGCAAGGTGTAACAGGCGTGTGTGTCATAATTGCTGCTTGATTATGTTTGTGTCGGACCAATACACATAGGGACCAGTGAATTTTCACCAAGCGTGGATGGTGGTTTTGCTAACAGCGGTGGATGTCTTGCGTTTCAGGTCATCTACATCGGATGTGCGTATGCCACAGTGTACCTGATCTATGTGAAGTTCAAGGCTACTTATGATGGGAACCATGACACGTTCAGAGTGGAGTTCCTGGTGGTCCCTGTTGGAGGCCTGGCATTCCTGGTTAACCACGACTTCTCTCCACTGGAGGTAAGCAAACGGCACACTGATTCTGCATATTTGTCTCTCAAATACCTCACATCATTTTTCCCCAAACTCTTCCAACACTCCCGTCTCTCCGTTCCCATTCTTTTCGCCCCAGATCCTGTGGACGTTCTCCATCTACCTGGAGTCGGTGTCCATCTTGCCCCAGCTTTTCATGATCAGCAAGACCGGCGAGGCCGAGACCATCACCACCCACTATCTGTTCTTCCTGGGACTCTACAGAGCCCTCTACCTCATCAACTGGATATGGCGCTTCTACTTTGAGGGATTCTTCGACATGATTGCCATCGTTGCCGGGGTGGTGCAGACCATCCTCTACTGCGACTTCTTCTATTTGTATGTAACAAAAGGTGAGTTGTTCTGCAATTTCTTTTCCTCTCACAAAATACAGTGGCAGTGGAATCTGTTTTGTTTTACTGCAACAAGAAGTTCTGTTAGTTGGTTACCTATCAAATAAGGCAGCGTTCATGCATGCAAGTATGCATATTCATGTATACTTGTAAAGTGGATCTTAGATGTGCTCAGAATAGGCTTTGCATCACATGAGATCTGACCTTTAGTACAGCCATCCCCACTGTTTGGACTTCCCTTCAACATGATACCCTTATATCTCAATTATACTTTTTTTTTATTGCTAGTTCCTGCCAATTATTTTAGTCTCTTTTTTTCCATACAGTTTTTGGATATCTTTAAAGCTTCTTTAGTAACAACTCATTATTATGACTGCACTTGGAGAGCAGGCAAACTTGGATCAGAGGACAGAAACAGTGAGAGAACTCACTGGCAGACAATAAAAACATAGAATAGAAAGTTAAAAAATGTACTGGTATGGTTTCAATTCCTTCCATGTAGCTGAATGCCTTTTTGTTCACCTGAGACAGTACAAAGGTTAATTCAAATGCTTTCACTTTTGTTTTAGTTTACTTGGAATTAAGGTGCAGAACAACATGTCCGTTATGATACGAATACGACGTCATTGAAACTATAAGAAGTTCGGCCGAATGTAGCGTCTGAGTGCATCACAGCATTTACAGCAGTTCAGTGTTATCTTCTTAACTAATCTGTATTAACTTGGAACTTACATGTTTCACTGCTGCGCATTTGATGACACACCATTTCTCGGTTTTGTGAACATCCTCGTATGGTTTCTGTGTTGAGTTAAACATAAACTTATCCTCTCCTGTTTCAGTACTGAAAGGAAAGAAGCTGAGCCTGCCAGCCTAAGTGCCAAAGAGGAGTGTTTTGGCAGACTCAAAGAGGGGGAACGGGGGGGGTTGGTTGGGGACACCACTGCCCCCCCACCTCCCACGACCACTTCCCCCTCTTCCCCTCCCGCCAGCGTAAGATGCCTGAGACAGAGAGCGAAAGGGAGCTGCTGACTATAGGTCCTGCACCTTCTTCTGATCCAGAATAGGTGGAATCAGAGCACATCTGCAGAGGCCAGTCCCTGGCCTTCGGATTTCTGTTTGATGCATCTTGCCTTAACTTTTTTTATTACTCTGTATAAAGGAAGAAAAAAAAAAGTGAGAAAAGTTTTCTACATAAAAATGTGTACTCTTAAGATTTGACACATTAGTGAATGAATAAGAGCTGAAAATGTAAACTTGCCTATGATTTGGCATTGTACGATATTGAAGCGGACTTCTTGTGGTGGGATATTATTGACTCAACCGTTTGTAATGGTATTTGCAATCTAAATAAATGTGCATTGTTTTTTCTGAATTGATTTTGGGGGAGTTTGTTGAATCCCCATAGCTTTGCCGGCCAATTTTTTCTCTTTTTTTCCCCCCTCAATTTGACCTTGTTTACATTCCTGTGTATAAAGGCCATCCCTTTAGTTTTTCCATGCCCTTGTTAGAGCATAAATTTGATATAGATGACATTACTTAAAGTTCTTTTTGTCAAAAATTTAACTTAACTGTAACTCTGGAGTTAAATATATTTTTGTGCTGATTCCTCCAAAGAAATGTTCATTCACCAGTGTGGGTTGCTTTTGCTTGTTATTTTATGTCCACGTATGAATTGGAACAGAACGCTTATTAGGAAGGAGCCAAGCTGCAACACAAGGTGAAAGCAAAGGATTGAAAAGTGACCCATGCATTCTTATCGCTGTAAATGGCTTTGTTCATTTGAATACCCCATTCATTACCCCAAGGTTGGTGGTATATCACCTGTAATTACACTTCATTGCCTGGCCCATTCATTTCAAATTGCTCCTTTTAGATGCTTGAAATGAGTAAATTCACTGGTAATGTACTATATGTGGATTATCACTACAGAATTGAAGTCTTTTTTTTTTTATTATAGGTGCTGATGTGTTATTTATTTTTTTCCCAATTTCCAATAAACAATGTCCGTAGAATTGTCTACATGATGTGCATAATTTTAAACTCAGAAAATAATCTCCCTGTTGATGTTGGAGATGAGCACAATCCTATGGACACTGTTACATCGGAGTCAAAAGTAGTTAGCCAGACATACCTGCCTTTTGTTTTATTTTTCATGCAGATCATTCCAATTTTCCTTTTTTTTTTTTCTTAGCGGAGCTTTTGCATGATGTTGCCACCACAAATAAAGATTTTATGGGAAACATTTGTCTCAATGCCGTGGTTAAAATGAGGTGATGGGAATCATTACAGTTATAAAATTGAGATCTTGAACAATCATTTGGTTGTCAGAGAACAGCTTTATTGACATCTTGGTACATATTTGTGGCTCGGCCAGAAAAGAATGAATGAACCAGTGCGGTGTATAGAAAGACAGTTTGAAGTTCCTCCATTAACACAAATATTAAGTTTCACATTGTGTGAGCAGGGAGATGCAACTTCACACACACCAGTATTGGTGCCTAAAAATGCAAAATACAGTGAAAAGTGGTGTTAGGTATGTGCCAGCTACTGTACACTACCGTCTCAAATGTCATCTATGAATCAACACTATTACAGTTAGTGGTAGGGAAGTGTGTCGCTTGTAGAGACTCACAGGGAACTTATTAAATTTGAGGAACAAATAGGTAAAGCAAGGTAGTATACCTTATGACCTGAGCCTAATCTTTGTTAATGTATTTTCACATTTTATGATGCATATTGGAAGATGTTCTTTCATAGGATTTCATTCCACATATCTTGTCACACTAGTATGCTACTCAGAAGCCTGACAATAGCCGTACGATACA
This sequence comes from Centroberyx affinis, assembly GCF_046629955.1. Taxonomy (NCBI): domain Eukaryota; kingdom Metazoa; phylum Chordata; class Actinopteri; order Beryciformes; family Berycidae; genus Centroberyx; species Centroberyx affinis. The sequence continues at coordinate 34,034 of NW_027283051.1, read as the reverse complement.
GCATGTAAGTGAAATCCCTCTTAAATGTTCAAAATGTACCAAAAACTACCATCAATGTGCCCCTACGATCTTTCCAAGCAAACGTACATCCTTGTTGACAAATGTTCATTACACAACTTTATTGCCAGTTATACAGACCTTGACGCTTCAATCATTTGTGATATTTGTCTTGATGAGTTTTCAGACGATGTCTGCGACTGAACCCTTCATCACAGACCTCACACCTAAAGGGCTTCTCCCCGGTGTGGACCAGCTTGTGTCTGTTCAGCTGGTTGCCTGAGGTGAATCGCCTCTCGCAGTTTGGACACGCATAGGGCCTCTCCTGTGTGTGACTCCTCAGGTGGACGGTTAGATAGTTTGCTTGAACAAAGCCCTTCTCACAGATCTGGCACTTGAACGGCCTTTCCCCAGTGTGATATCTGACATGTATCCTCAGCTCGGCATTTGACCTGAAACTCTTTGTACATCCTTTGAAGGCGCACGTAAAAGGCTTTTCCCCGGTGTGGATCAGGTTGTGCCTACGCAACGCAGACCGACTCAGAAACAGCTTGCCGCAGTATGAGCAAGGGAATCGCATCCCCTTGTGGTGTATCTGAAAGTGAGCATCCATTTCCCTTTTTGCCCGGAAGATTCTCTTACACAGGGGGCAAGAGAAACGTTTCTGCTGGCCTGAGTGGCGCTCCATGTGCTTTCTCAGTAGTTCATTGGTGTTGAAAGTCCTGCCGCACTCCCAGCAAAGGAAACGCTTCTCTCCTGTGTGCGTTCTCTCATGGACCACGAGATCTGTGTGCCGGTTGAATCTCTTGGGACACTTAGTACAATGGAACGGAAGATCCCCTGTATGTGTCCGCTCGTGTCTGATGAGAGCGCTTAACTCGCGGTAACTTTTGCGACAGCGTGTGCAGACAAATGGTCCACTGAAATCATGGGCTTCGAGATAGTGTTTGATGAGAAAGCGTACCACGTTGAAACTCTTATCACACATGGTGCACCTGACCGGCCTGTGCTTGACATTGTGGACAGCCAGCGTTTCAGCATCTGGGCAAACCTTCCCACACTCGGCGCAGTAAAGCGGGTTGTGGGTGAGTTTGTGAACTCTCAGCGTTGATCTGAGCCCAAATTCTTTCCCGCATTCGTCACACTTGCGGCTTTTCTTTATCCCAGCCTGCCTGGGTTTGACTGATTGCACCTTGCAGATCTGCGATTTGTGATGTATCCATCCACTTCTGGTCTCAAAGTTGATACCACAGCGGGGACAAGGCAGCGGGTTCACTTTCGAAAGGTGCTTTGTGTGACACGTCTTGCCATCCATCACATTGTTCCCGCGGCTGCTTTCCAGTTCGGTCCCACTTGGGTATAACTGGTTTGAGGATGTCTTCACACTGCTGTCAACGTGAGATGTCTCAATGGTGACACCACTGACACTTTCTCCTCTTTCTGCTGACAGTTCCTGGGTTATTTCATTGGAAGCCTCCGGTTCATTTTCGTCCCAATTTTGGTTGGTACCTTTATTACATAACTCTTTGTGTTTCTGGAAGTTTTTCATGTACTTGTAAGTCTTCTGACAGTTGGTGCAGTTATAGATAACATCACTTGAGGGAGTCATCCTGTGCTGTATCATTTCCTTAGAGCTCTGTATTGTCTTGCTACATGTTGAGAGTGTGAGAGAATGAAGGGATGTCACAGCGTTCTGTTCCTGATCACTTGTTTTAGGCTCTGGCAAAACCTGGTATGTGCTGCTAAAAGGGTCAAAGATTTCTGCGTCATGCTGTAGAGTCTTGGCTGGTGATGGGGCTTGTTTGACATTATGTAACAATTCAGAGGTTTCTCCAGGTGATGTTTGATGTGGAAAGCTTTCGAGTGGCCCAAAGTTATTCTCCCCCATTGCTGTAGTGCTGCCACTTTCTCCAGAAGAAACCTCCCTGCGTTTCTGGCTTGCAAATAAACATGCTTCTTCATGAGCCTTCATGCCAGCTACGTGCTTAAAAGACCTCTCACAATTGCTGCACTGATAGGGACGCTCGTTGGAGTGCGATATCATGTGGCACTTTAACCCCCCGGTGCTGAGAAAGGTCTTTCCACACACAGTGCATTTGAATTCTCTGATTGTTTTATCCACTCCGGTGCAAGCCCTGTGCATGTGTCTCTTCAAATTCAAATTACTTTGCAAACATTTCCCACATCTAAGGCACTGGTACGTCTGCTGCTTTGTGCCAACATGTTGATGTTGCCCAACATCTGAATCAAGACTGGGAGGTTGATTATTGCTGCTCTCAGGAAGTTGCATTTTCACTGGTTTTCTCTCTTGAGCTAGAAATGTCTTCATCTTCAGACCCCTGTTTGGTCTTTCTGATCTGGGTAGCAATAATGTGGGCAGACTTCTTAAGTCCTGGGTCTTCCGCTGCTGTTTGGCCTGGTTTAAGGGACACTTCAGTATGACATTGCCCTTTTCAATACTTGCCATCACTCCAAGAGCTTCTACTGTCCTGTTCTCCCCAATCCTCACTATCAGTGTTTCACACATCTCCGGAGAATCTTCACTTTTAATGTCTTTGGACCAAATGTCTCCATTAGAATTTATAGTACACAAGTCCCTTTCCTTTAGAGTCACTTGCTCTCCGCTCACGGGTTCTGTGTCCTCAAGATATTCTGCAGTGTCACCATCATTCTCAGTCAGGTCAACAATATGGACAGGGTACTGCTTGTTGTTTCCCCCATAGTCTTCTGTTCCGCTCTCCTGCATTTGCACTATTTCGCCTATACATGAACTTAGTCCCATCTCAGTACTTGTTTTCACTGCTGCATTTCCCACCTTCAAATCTTCACTGGTGGATTCCACCTGTGTTCCAGTTGCTGTCTGCTCATTTAAATTCACAACTTTCTCCACAGGTGGAAGACTGAGGGCTCTTAGGATGCACTCGCCACAAGAGGAAGACTCGGCGTCTAAAGAAAAGAGGAAATGGAAATCAAAAATGTTATCGTGCTGAACAGAGTTGCATTTTCTTATACAATAATTTGGATAACTCAGAGGAGCCTACCATTGTCGTCTAATTGGCTGAGGTTTTTTTGATACTCCAACAGGGATTTAAGCTCCTGAACATCAGAGACAGACCCAACACATTCCTCCAGAACAGAGGGGGCATCACCGAGAAGGGAGGCAACCTGACGATGAGAAGTATAAGAATAACCATCAAGGAGGCTGACCAGGCAATGAGTCTACCGAGGCTGTGGAAGTCTTCTCACAAGCAAGATTGGTCTTACAACCCTGGTTAGGACTAGAGTGGACGCAATAGGTCAGTCAGTCTATATTCTGGAAGATGAGGCCTCATCCTACAACTGGCAAAAGTTATAGAAGAAGAAAACACTTTTTTTTAAGACTTTCAGATGTGAATGGGTCTCAGTAATATGGGTTTTCAGGAGAGGCCTATTTACAGAGAATAAGTTAAGAGTGTTGTTAAATTCAGCTGGTCAAATTAATTAAAAGTATGGATGAAAACAAAACATAGATTTATAGAGCTGTAGTTGTTCTGTAGTGTCATTCTGAGACCAGTGTGACTCTTGAGTTTGTGGCAAAGAATCTTAGTGCAGCACTTCTGACAACTTCACGAATCTGGGCCACAATTATAAAGAATATATACTGCATTGCTATTTTTACCTCCTGGAGTTTAGGTACTGGAAGCAACTTCTCAAGTCGTGATAAGAACTGCCACACAAGGGTCTGTATTGCTGTGTCATATTTTAGTCCAAACTCCACAGGAAAAACATCCTAGAAAAGAATAATATCATGGAGTGGGGAAAAAAAAGAAGAATCCACTATAAATATGAGAAAACATAAATGGTAAATAAAGGCAGGAAAATTGACTGCAGCTCCAAGTCCAGAGCTGTGCATCTGCAGCTCTTAACGCACTAACCTGAAAGAAGCATTGTCTCTGATCCGGGTCTTTCAACAGAGTCAGAATCAAACCCAGGAAATTTGATCTGGACAATCCCTCCTCTGCATTTGTGGCCTGCAACACAGAAATGCCCGCAACACATAAGCCTTTAATGGACCTACTGACATAATGGTAACTAAAGTATGTATTTTGTCCCCATCAGAACAGACCTCTTTTCTGCAGATTGCCATGAGGGTCTGCATCCTGTCCAGATGTGGCTGAATTGTTTGCAGGTCTGCCGGCTCTGACTGACAGTGCTCCAGAACAAGCTGGGAACAGTCAGAACAAGTTGGTGAGGAGTGATGCTAACAACCATAAGTATGATGATGTTACGGATTACTACTGTTGCAGCTGGAAGCGTAATTCCATATACTGTACTTGTTCATGTCCTAAGCACCCCCTCTCGCTAATGACAGAATGTAGGCTCACTAACCAGCCAAATTTGTTTGTGTATGTCTGACAGTGGGAAGGTATTAATCATGTGTAAGTCCAACACCTGCTACCCCACCTCCACCAATATACTCACACACCCAAAAGCAGGCAAAAACATTTCAGGGGCAAAGAGCATGTAATTACCCTCGAAATCCCCCATAATCAAGGAGGAAACTGGAGCATTATACTCCCCTCGTATATGAAGGGATGATCCAAACTCTTTTGGTGTCCTACCCATTTACATCAGTCGCTCACCCTTGCTCGAAGGCCCAAAAGAAGTTGAGCTCTCTGGTTGGGATTCAGAAGCTCTGGAACGATGTCTGTGGTCATGCTGATGAACTCTTCAAGTAGCCCGTAATCTGCCACAACTTTCTGCTGGATGGTCTGCCAGATTGCTGCAGAGACCAACCGGAGTGGCGGGACCAGGAGGCGCAAAGATGGAAGAGGAAGTCGGGGATCTAGGAAAAAACAGAAACAGAAACAATCTCAGTTGTACTGTAGTCTGCTGCTTGGTTTGTATTTAGTTTTCCAATCTGTAGAAAATCATCAAACTCATTGGATCAAGAGAAACTCTAGAAGAGCAGAGCAATTATATTGGTGTTTATTATGTTATGTTATGTTATATTGGTATTATAGCCTAAACTAGCTTCACATGGGGCATGTTCAATTGCCCCAAAATGTAGCTAACAGGAAGTAACGTTTTCCGGTTTGTTCTCCTTGGTATGCGCTGGGTGAGCAGCTTGCGTTCAAATGAATGGGCGGCCATTTTTTCCGTTCATCCTCCAGTTAATATAGAACTTCCTTGATAAAACCTCGTTGCGTTCAACGCACTACCGTTTCCTTCCGTTACTTTGTTTGATACGTTTTGGGGCCACTGAACATGCCCATGGTACCAGCTGTTCTTAAAGGGCAACAGCAAAACACCCCCTCCAACCAACTATCCATTTCTTGCCAATACAATTAAACTCTGACTTTTCTAAAAGCAAAGGCTTGTTAATCAATGCAATTCTTACCTCCCCCCTCGTAATACTGCTCATGCATGTTGCTTCACTGTGTAAACCGTTAACGTTAAGTCTCAATTTATACGCGGCAGTAAAGGTGTGTACATTTTTGTAATTCAACAAGTTGAGACTTCCTGTGTGGTCTGACCCTAAACTCGTCTCGTCTTGGAATTGATGTCACATGCTTATAGTTCCGTGATTGAAGAGCATTTCCCATAATTGTGGAAAGGCAGATACAATTTCGCTATTGCTGAACTACAACATAAGATGATCTCTTTTTGAGTAGGCGATGAAGTGAACGTGTCAGGATAGGAATATACAAGTTAGATATGAGTCGGAACCATCGACCCGAGCATACCGGCTGAAAAACACAGTCGGACGAAACATATATTTTTTTTCCTCGGTGAAAGAATACACGAGCTACACTAGTAGAGTTAAGTTAACTTCCTCAAATAATACGAAGATGTTCTCGTAACCAGCCCTTATGAACATATCGTAGCTGACTGCAGTGGATACACAAGATGGAAGCTCATATTTCAAGGGGAAATTGTGAGTAACGGACGCTCTGGCGATAGACTTGTATACGCTTCTCGCCTTCCACACGAAACACGTTACTCGTTTAATGTGGTCTTGCTATCGGCAGGCGTACAGACCTCTTAGAACTTGATTTAAGACCTGTTGTGAATCGGTAGGATCCACTTTTTGTTCCGGCATACATCTAATACACCAAGCAGCACCTATTTCAATACAATTCCTGTTCATACAGTCGTCTTTCAGTAGAATGTACCTTGGTGGGCGGTAGCGAGCAATGTAAACCAGTTACAAAAGTTAAAGTTTTCTCGAAATATTGCCCTCCTTGGTGGATCATTTGTATGCCGAATTTAACATGTACCCTAACGATTCGCAAAAGGTCTTAAGTCATGTTATGTGACGTGTGTACATTTGCCAATAACCTAGGCCATTTTAAATAGCCAAATTTGAATGGAGTTTGGTGTGACGTTCTAGCCATATTCATTCATTAACCTTTTTGTATAAATTGGCTGCTGTATGCATTAGCTAGCTATCCTGCTAGCTTTATATTCATTAATATTCTATTTATCTATCTATATCAATATTTTATTCTATTTTAGACAGCTGTACGCTGCCCTGGTCTGCAGACAATGGTTTCAGTAGACTGGAATAGGATGTGAACTGTCAACATAACACAGTACAGCATCTTAGCTTGTACTGAGACATTTATGTTAAAGGTTCATGAAGAGGGGCGGAAGGAGACGGGACCATACTACCTAACTAAAAATGAAACCTAAATACAACACAGTTGGTATAATATATATTTTACAACTAGAGTTTCACTTGTATATGATTCCTATTGCTCTGTACACCACAATAGGCTATTTATTATTATTATTTTTTACTTATTTATTTTAAGAGACAAAGTCAATATTTTGCAACCCCTTAGGGTAAGATCAAGATAATCCTGGATTTAAGATACATCTATTTGCATTCAGGTCCCCCTCTTCCCCTCTCCTGTCTGCGCCTCCTGGTCCCACCGCTTCGGCTGGTCTCTGCAGCAATCTGGCAGACCATCCAGCAGAGAGTTGTGGCCGATTATGGGATGCTTGAGGAGTTTGTTTCCATGGTTACAGACATTGTCCCGGAGCTACTCACCAGTAGACAGAGGGCCCAACTCATCCTAGGCCTCCGAGCGCGGGTGAGGAAGAGTAACGGCAAGTGATTGCATCACAGCATGATTTGGTGGAATTTCATAGCACTCTGCTGTAGTTCTGTCTTTGTCAGAGTCAAGAGGGTGTTGTTTTTGGCTTTGATCTTAGCACTGTTAACTACTATAACAACCAGTGCATAAGCCTGCAGAGCAATGCTTTGAAAAGAAAACTGAGACTTATCATAGTTCAGAAGTGCTTATTTTGCCATATTACACTGGTGGCAAAGTTAATTTTAAAGTCCAGCATATGACACTGCTTTCACAAATAGTGAATATATGTACTGATGCTTGGCTATGGAGCTTATAGATCTAACTTCCAAGTGTATCTTTACAATAAGATGACATAACATTTGAAAAAGTACTGTTTCCACACTACAGCAGCTAACTATGTTTTTCAAAAATTAAGGAGGGAGCACATTTTTTCGGCCACTCTGCTTATGCAAGCTTGTTGTGTTATGGTTTCAGCTGATCTTGGAGTTATGTCGGTTTGAGGCAACTGCTGACTTTGACATTATTCAGCCACACCTGGACAGGATGCACACCCTCTCCACAGCATGGGTGACAGAGGTGACTTTAAAGCTTTTTTTTTTTGTCAAATCGGCATGAAAATTAGATGAATGCCCCTTTAAAACGGACCATAGACTGCACAATGATCACCTCTGCTCTGCTTATTTCCTTCTGTATAAAGTGTTATGATGTTTGTGTTCATTTTTTTTGCAGGCTGGCGCTACAAATATGGAACTGCCCAACTCAAACTTTGCGGATCTTGTTCAAAATTTGCTGAAAGATCCTGAAGAGAGAGAGCACTTCTTCCAGGTCAGCACTTTGCATATGCTTTGCTTATCAATAATATAGGGCCTGGACAATGTATTAGTGCAACAAATTGGATCAGACAACAGTTTCCGCAAACAGACAACCCTGCAAAAATGATATGAATAGTTTCAGTTTGTAGGTTTTCATGTGGTTTTGGACTGCTTTTTCCAACTTGTATCCACTGTGGAGCAACTTTAATGCCATCAGCTTTGTTTGTTTTGGCTAACGACTATCGCTGAGAGATTAATTATTCAGATGAATTGGAGTGGGCCCTGCTTTGAGTGTGTGTTACTGTCAGTGCATGGCTTGGTACCTGTATTCTGTCTCACTCTGCTAATTGGCTCGTAATCAGGGTTGTAGTACTTAAGTCTGGAGTCCATACCACTTTTCTGACATCTTGGACTTGCCTCGGTCTCCTGCCTCGGACTTGTCTTGGTCTCGGTCACTATTGGATGCTGACCCGACTTCTTCCTACCTATCTTTACATTGTATCTGTGTATAGTATGTAATGGTCCTCAGTGTTCTATCCATTGATTAGTCAAAATCCTATGCATTCATTAATTGGATGCTTAAGAAAGAGTATAGGACAGATCTCCTGCAGATAGATCTACATCTTTGTTCATGCTTAAGAAACTCCTTAAGCATTATTTTTGACATTTAGAAAGAAATATGCACTGTTTATTGCCTTTTTTGGTCTTGAGTGGGACGCGATTTGCACTTGTCCCGGTCTTGACTTGGTCTCGACCCCCTAAAACAATCCCATCGTTGCACACTGTTTTTAAAGTTTTGCTAAAAATTAATCCAAATATATTTCCTGTCCTTCAGAATGTTTTCCCTGAAGAATTTGGTCCGACGTATGATGAAGCACTGCATACCTTGATGTGTCTGTTTCTTTCCAGACTCGAAAAGTTTCTTCCCCTTCAAACCCTCCAACAGGTAGATAAAAAAAGACATTAAACACCATAAGGACATTGTGTGTGACACTGATATCCATTTAAATGATGTATGAATTTGCTGTTTTTTGTGGACGAGCTGCATTTATTTTGCCTTTTTAAAATCAAGTTTATTTTGTCTCTTTCATTTAGGTTGCCTCCATGTTTAGCGATGTGTCCTCTGTTCTGGAGGAATGTATGGAGTCTGTGTCTCACTGTCAGGAGCTTAAAACCCTGCTTCAGTATCAGAAAGACCTCAGCCAGTTGGATCACAATGGCAAGCATTTTTTGATAAGAAATCCATATAACAAGTCATGGATTTGTTTGATTTGTCATCCTTTTTTCTAAGTTTTTCCTCATCATTTTACTAAAATCTATTGTTTTTTGTTTCAGATGATTCTTTGGATGGCGACTGCATTATTTCAGCTCTTAAACTCTCCTCTGTAGAAAGAATGCCAGAAAAGGCACAATCAGAAACCCATGTCTTCCATGACATGCTTTCATTTAGCACAGGAATGGAGAAGGAATCTGCAACATTACTACATATAAAACAGGTGAAAATGGAGACGACCAGAAAAGAACACGATACCATTGCTGGAAAAGATGGAACAGTGGTGCACTTGGGAGAAATAGCAAGAAATGAAGAAAATGTGGAGATTTTTTCAACTCAAGTTGAGGAGTCTCAACTTAAAAAAGAATGCAGAGTCCTGCTAAAAAGACTTGGCACGCCGGTGTCTTTGCAGTCTCGACCTGTGAGACAAAACAGAGGCCTGAAGATGAAAATGATTCTGTTGCAAGAGAAAAGACGACTTTATAAAGAGGAACACCCTGCCTGCAAAACTGTGCCTACAAGGAAAGCAGCTGCCTCAGAGTCTTGTACCCAGACGAAAACATCACAATCCAGCACTAAGTCCATTTCACCATTAGTTCGTGAAACAACACCATCCAGTGAAGCTGAATCTGACGTCTCTGATGACGAGGATGCAATCAGCATGTACCAGGACCCTTCTTTTGCGGCCCCTGTTAGTAATTCCAGTGAGGACGATTCACTGTCTAACTGCTCAGATGAGGACCCTTCCTTCATGGAACCCATTGATGACGAGGATTTGTCAGTCATCGGCGAAGTGCAGGACACTTCGCACATCAAACCCTCCACTGCAGTAGAGACTCATTCCACAACACGGAGACGCCGGTGCTTGATTTGCAGGGAGCAAGTGAAGGGGCTCATGAACGCTCACATTAAAACCCACTTTCCAACTGATGATTACACCTGTCCTCGATGCGGCACAAAGTTCATGCGTTTGCCATCCTTGAAGTTGCATTTAAGAAGAACTTGCTATGATCAGCAGCAGGTAGGTCCAGAGGAGGCAGAGGAACCCCAACATATTTTTACATGCGACGAATGTGACAAAGCGTTTAGGTATCAGCTGTCGCTGGAGGAGCACAAACGGACCCACAACCAACTCTACTGCGAGGTGTGTAGGAAAGTGCTCCGAGATTCCGAAACGTTGGCGAGGCACAAGGCGTCGCACACGCCGTTTCAATGCACTCTGTGCGAGGAGAGCTTCCGTCTTTATAAGCCCCTGGCGAGGCATTACGAGAACGTACACGAACTCAGCAGACCGTTCAAATGCAACCATTGTCCGAAAAGTTACTCCAAGCTGCGTCACTTCATTGCGCACGAGTGGAAACACACCGGCCAACGTCCGTTCCAGTGCCCTCAGTGCTCCATGAGGTTCAAAATCGACTCGGATCTCGTGACCCACCTGAGAGTCCACACGAAAGAGAAGCCGTTCCTTTGCGCGGATTGCGGCAAGGCGTTCTCCTGCCGATCGAACCTGACGCGGCACTTGAATATGATCCACAGCCAGGCGCGGAACGAGAGGCAGTATGCCTGCTCCCTGTGCGAGAAATCCTACAAAGAGAAAGGGGCCCTGAAAAAACACGAGAAGAGCAAACACTTACACGAGTTGTTCCGCTACCCGTGCTTGGACTGCGGGAAGATGTTCTCCTCGTCGGCGATGAGCAGACACAGACTGATCCACACGGGAGAGAAACCTTTCAAGTGCAGGATTCCCGAATGCGACGAGCGCTTCAGGTCCACCACTGAAGTGAAGAGGCACATCATGCAAAAGCACACCGGAGAGCGGCCGTTTAAGTGCGATGTCTGCGGGAAGGGTTTTATAAGAAATAGCGTACTCAAATCACATATGCGAATACACACAGGAGAGAAGCCATTTTCTTGCTCTGTCTGCGGCAGAGCTTTTCCACTACTCCATAGCATGCAACGACACATGAAGCTTATTCATACATTTGTAGCAGAGTAGTCCTGCTTGTGAGGAATCCTTGGCTGTTCAGCTTCCTCTCACACGAGGCCAGGTTCTGAATCTGGTTAATATTATATTTAATTATCGGATTGTAACATGAGGTAGAAGTTCATAAATAGTGCTTGGTAAATGCCTTACCAAGAAATTATTTGTAATAAAGTTGATTTTGTTCTGGATGCAAGATTGCACCATGCTTGACCATTAACCCAGCGCAAGTATGAGAACAGTCTGCTCTATGTTCGCTGAGATTCATGAGCTGTGCTGGACTTCAAGTTTACCATGTGTCTTCATGTATTGCATAAAGCATTGTGCTCAATCCTTACTGTTTTGTCATATTCATTTTTGGTGGTGGTCTATGAACTGGGCAGTAAATATACCTTCCATGTGGAGTGGTTGATGTAGATGATGATGTAAGGCTGTACACTTCACTGAGTGGTTTCTCATAATTTGGGTAATTTAGAGTGGTCATAACATGTTAAAATAAAGTGTTATATTTTTGTCCATTTTTGGGTGATGTAATTATATCACCCTATAACTGATCTTGGGGATGACTTTCCGATGGTGTCCTCATAATGTCCCAACCTTTTCACACAGTGTAGTTAAAAATTATGTGAATATGCAACATTAATTTAACTGTTTATGTGATTGATACTTGTTTATGGACAAAGGATTATGTATTACTCATTGAAACTGTGTGTAATTGGTCCTGTTACATCAAACGCCTGTATGTCTTAGTCAAATTTTATGAAGTGTGTACTTTTTGGCGATATTAAGGCCACATTAAATTGCCATATTATTGAATGGCGTTTGGCGTGACGTATCGGTGGTGGGGAGCGGAACTGATCAACGCTGCGCTGCGTTTTACCCGACTGCTATACCGGGCGGAACAGGCAACTGGACAAGATACGCACAACGGTCGTCCGTGTTCCTTCCTCTTGGATATAAACACCACAGGACTATTTTCTTTGGCGTTTTGTTTGATCGCACATTGCATGTTATTTTTCTAACTGTAATGTAACTACAGCGAATACACAGGATGGACGGAGATATTTCCGCGTTATCTGGTGAGTGAAAATCGTTTCGGATATTGTTTGGCTAGGCCGCGCCACAGCCCGCGCGCGGGAGTAGCACTGCTAGCTAACTGACCAACTTCGTATTTTTTTTAACGTTGACGGGGAGATATTTGTCTGACTTAACGAACTTCACGACAGCTTTAAATATGAGTGATAACTCCCAGAGGCATCAGTTGGTTCTTTTATCTCATTAAAATACTCATACTGGGTCATATCAGTGAGCTCATTAAGACGCAGTTTGGGGACACGGGCTAACGCTAGCATTGTTTCTAGCTGAATGCGCACAGGCCGGCCGGCCCGAGATCAATTATCGGACATGTCTGACGTTCTTAGTCTGACGTTCTTCGTAAAGAAGAGAAAGTAAACTGGACAACGCCGCCTACAACACCACTTCTACTACATTTTTTTTTTTTACCAGGTTTACCAATGCATGTGCCAGTTTTGTAAATAACGCTAACAAATTCGACAAACACATCCAACCAAATAGAGCTGGGCGGTTTCTTGTGTTTTCTGAGATCCCAACGTAAAGCCTTACATTATGGAAACGTTATAGCCCCGACTCCATCTTATCAAGAAGTTATGATCTTACAAAACTGTGGAATTGTCCTGCGAGGAAGCTTTAACGGGAGCAGGCATTATTACCAGGCTTATCTACGTGTCCGATAATGGCCCTAGGGACAGGACTCCGAGGTTTGTGTTGCATCAGCAATCGTCCGTCACTTGGAAAAACAAACGCAGGTTACATGACCGAACAAGAAACTACATCATTGTACAATTACTTTCACATTATTAGTCAGTGGTTTGTTGAACTTACTGGAAGGGCTGGAATCTCGCCAGAAATAATAGCTAATAATAACAGCTAATAATGGGCCTCCGTGCTATTTGTACGTTACCTCCGTGTTATTTGTATGAAAGTGGGAAAATCTGTTTCAATGTCATTGCATTAGGAGCTAATGCACACATGAGAAAAATCCCTTTTGTAGATGCAGTGAAACTGTGGGTTATGTTTAGACGGTAGATTTACTGTCAAGTTATCTGGCAGTCTCTCTTGTACGTAGAGATGGTCATGCCAAATTCTGCTCAAAAAGAATCTGTCAGTTTAATGGTGCTTTGCGTATTGGCAGCCACCTATTGGATGTATGCCGAAGTTAAGAGCTTTTACTAAAAGGTTTTATTATATCATATATCAGGCTTGTCACGTAATGTGTAAATGTGGTTTTAAAAAAAAACCTTGCATCCTTTACTGCAGACATAGTCATGTTTTAAATGTGTGTGTCCAGGTCCCTCTCTTCCTCTCTCCTGTCTGCGCCTGCTGGTCCCACCGCTTCGGCTGGTGTCTGCAGCGATCTGGCAGACCATCCAGCAGAGAGTGGTGGCCGACTATGGGATGCTTGAGGAGTTTGTGTTCATGGTCACAGAGATCGTTCCCGAGCTTCTCACCATGAGGCAGAGGGCTGAACTCATTTTGGGTCTCAGAGCACGGGTGAGGAAGAGGCTGCAAAGGAAGAGTTGCAGTTCATGTTTTTCAATACCACTGTAAAGGTCAAATAAGATGAAAATGATCACAGGTCTTTGCAGCAGGAAAATATAAATATAACAGAACCAATAACACTAGAATGTATTGAGTCGAAATATGTGATTTAAAAGTTTGGTAAAATATGAATTGGATATTATGAGGGTGTTGGAAAATAACAGCAGTAGAACATGTTGAGACAAAGAACAAATGAATGTAGAATATGTACAATTTGACAGTATACAGAAAATATAAATTGTATGCAGTACAAAATAAGTGAAAAGATAAAACAAAAATTGTCACCGTCTGTGCAATATATAACAAATGTGAATATGAAAGAAAAAAGTATTTGCAGCATATGCAAGATGTGTAAATGTGCATCATATTCACATTAACAGCTCTATAGAAGGTCACATCTGTACAGAAAGTATACTAAGCAGAATGTTTGTGGCAGAAGACATGCATTTGGTGCTTGGCAGATGTGAATTTTGGGCCCTGGGTGAATGGGAACAACACACAGATGAGCTCTGTGCTTCCTTTTCTCATAATTAATTGTTCCTTATTACCGTTGCCCTCTGTAGCTGATCCTGGAGCTGTGTCGCTCCGATGCGACTGCTGACCTCCAGATTATTCAGCCGCATCTGGACCGAATGCAGAGCCTCAGGTCTCTGTGGAACGTAGAGGTGGGTCTAAACCTGAACTATAGCTTAAGTAACTAATGTGTGTGTGATCAGGCATGTGAAGGAAGGTTTTCTTGTTTAAATTTTGTTTTGTTTTTTTATTTCATAGTTTTGTGACATTCCCGGTAATTTCCAGTGTAGATCCCATTTTTCTGTTTTGTTTTTTTGTCTCCCTCCCGTTATTTCCCTTTGTGTTGGGTTGATCACATCCCTGCTATAGTCAATATAAAAGATGTAACTAAAAAGACAAGTGCAATGACACAGATGCTGGCTTTACAACACACCAAAGTAACAGCTGCCATTTTAAACCATCCTTTGTTGCAGACTGATCATGCAGATCTAGAAGTGTCCGATTCACAATTCCTGGGCCTCGTACAAAATCTGCTGAGAGATCCCGAAGAGAGGGCAAACTTTTTCCAGGCAAGTGGTGTTTGTGGCATTTGTTTCCAAATATTTTTTTTTATATTTTAGTAAATATGATTTAGAAATACTGCAAAATGCTGAGGCAAATCATATTCAAAATATGACGATGATGCATGTAACAATAACAAAACTCCCAACAGTTGTAAACAACGCAAGAAAATTTGTTTTGATATTATGCCAGCTCATTTATCTGGTCAGTTCAGATATGTGAGGTTCTGCTCTACATTTTTTTTCCCTCCGTATTCTAGGATGTTTTCCCAGAAGAATTTGGCCCCATGTATGACAAAGCAATACAGACATTGATGTGGCTGTTTCTGTCCAGACTTGAAAAGCTTCTTCCTAGCCAAACCCTCCAGCAGGTAAAGTTAAAATATAAAACCCCCAAAGAAATATTTAGGCGTTGCTGCATTAATATTTGTGAGTGAATGAATTTGACTTTGGCAAAATACTGTGCTGCTCACTCAGTAATGTTTCATTTTGTCTTTTTCTCAGATTGCGTCTCTGCTTGGCGATGCTTCATCTGTTCTTCATGAAAGCATGGAGTCTATGGCGGGTACGCAGGAGCTAAAAACCTTGCTGGAGAGTCAAAAAGACCTCAACCAGCTGGAGGACAATGGTGAGCTTTTCAGACTCAGACTTTTATTCACCAAATACAAAAAGTTAGCAGGGATTTGCTGTGCGATTGGTGCAGAAATGCATCAATATTGTACTCACAGTTTGTAGCATTAAATTAGACAAGGATGGTACACTTTACATACACGGATATACTTAATACCAGTTTGTTTTCGGTCAATACCAGTGTCCATCCAGTTGAAGTAGCAGCGCTGGCATTCATTATGATCCAGCAGGATGATGTAGTGGAAACATGTTTTATTCTCATGCCTTTGAGTCTGAATCTGTAGTTGTATTTGCCAATTTAAAGACCGCAATCTCCTTCTCTCTTTTCAGACTCTTACATTGTCGACAGCTGTATCTTATCGTCTCTGTGTCTCCCTCCTGTGGAAAGAGTTGTGATAGTCAATGAACAGACAGAAACGGACACAGAGAGTGGCCTTGTGTATACAGTATGCACAGAGATGGAAGTGGAATCTGAGAGTAAAGAGGTGTACATTGAGGGAACTGGGAGTCAAGAGGAATGTGTGCAAGCCCAGTGGCTCGGCCTTAGCGGCGATGTGAAATCAGAAGTCGACGCCGAGATGGTTACGGATCACGTCGAAGACATCGAGCACATTGACAGTGAAATGGTAGAAAACGAAGAGGCCGGAGTGATGGTTATTGGGGAAGATGGCAAAGCAACGCCGCTTGAAGGACTGAAAAGCGACGCGGGGAAGAAGCGCATCAGACGTGAAAGAACAAAGAAATGCCCCACAGACGCGGTCTTCGAAATACGAAGTGGAGAAAGGGGTCAGCAACAGGAAGGGGATTGCGTCGTCCTGTTTGGAAGACCGGTGAGAAGGAACCGGGGTCTCAAGATGACGAGATACCTGTCGCAAAGGAGGAAAACAGTCAAGACACAGGGAAGCAATAGCAGTAGCGGCAGCCCTAAAAAGTTACCCAGGTCCCAAGGTTCAGCGAAAAGCAACGACACGGACCAGAGAACATGTAAAGTGTGCGGTAAGGTGGTGAGTCGCGCCAAGTTCTTACAGCGACACATGAACCGGCACTCGACGCAGCTGCCCTATTCTTGTCCCGAATGTAAAAGATTCTATAAGAGCCTCCGTTACTTGCAGCAACACAAATGTCCAAATCAGAGTCCGCAAAACCTGACAAAAGACAAGAGCGGCAAGAAAGCGAAGGAACAAGAGCCGGGCAAGGAAACGGCAGCCGAGGGAGAGCAATCATCCAGCGTGGCCGCTTGCGCGGCGTCCGACGAAGACCCCTCTAAAGAGTCGGGAGAGAAAAGCCCGGAAGACGACAAAAGCGTGCTGAACGGCCCTTTCTACTGTCCTCACTGCAGCGTCGAGTTCAAGTGCAAGCAGACTTTCAGGTTCCACTTGAGGAACATTTGCTACAACGAGCAACAGGTGGACCCCGAGAACACCGAGGACGTCAAGCAGTGTTACAAATGCGACGACTGCGACAAGGCGTTCAAGTACAAGTCGACGCTGGAGTCGCACAAGCAGACTCACAACCCGCTCTACTGCGAGCTCTGCATGAAGGTGGTGCGCGACTCGGAGGCGCTGGAGCTGCACAAGATTTCACACACGCCCTTTCAGTGCAACCAGTGTGACGAGAACTTCCCCGTATTTAAGGCTCTTCACAAGCACTACATTGACGTTCATAATCCCAGCGGGCCGTTTACCTGCACCCACTGTCAGATGACGTTCGCCAGTTTGAAGCTTTTCATCAGACACGAGTGGAAGCACACCGGTCACCAGCCGTTTCAGTGCCCTCACTGCACTAAAAGGTTCCGGTCGTACTCGGACCTGCTGGAGCACCAGAAGAAGCACACTAAAGCGTACCCGTTCCTCTGCTGGGAGTGCGGGAAGAAATTCCGGCACGGCGTGACCCTGACGCGGCACGTGGAGCGCGTGCACAAATCGGAAACGAAGCCCGAGCCCGAGAAGCCCGCGCCGATCTTCACCTGCGCCCAGTGCGGGAAGACCTTCACCTCCAGGAGATGCCTCCTGAAACACGACAACTTCCACCACAAAGGCTTGCGGTACCCGTGCGAGCACTGCGGAAAGGGCTTCTTCGGCAAAGACGCGCTGGTGAGGCACACGCTGATCCACACGGGCGAGCGGCCTTTCACGTGCACCGAGTGCGAGAAGTCGTTCAGGTCAGCCGCCGAGCTGAAGATACACAAGCGATACCATACGGGGGAAAGGCCGTACAAGTGCAGCATCTGCGACAAGGGCTTCGTCCAGTCCTGCTTCCTCACCTTGCACATGCGAACCCATACCGGGGAGAGGCCATACGTCTGTACGACATGTGACAAAGGGTTTTCGAGCTTGCACGGCCTAAAAAGACACAAAAGGCTCGTCCATGCGTAGTTCGTGTTAATGTGATACTTAACTTATCCTCATATGAAATTTCAGAGGTCAGGGTCGGCTACAGAATAGCACTTCAGGAACCGGTGGGGCTTCGGCGTCTTGCTCAAGGACACTTCAGCAGGGCGGATGCTGGCAGACGTGGGGGATTGAACCCAGGTTCTCCAGCTGAAAGACAGTTTCTCTAACCACTAGGCCACTATGCCACCCCAGTGGTTGTCACAGCTTGGATAGTGGAGAACTGTATAATTGTATAGTGCATTACAAAAACTTAAATTGTATTTTTTACAGAAATGTTTGCTGTAGTTCTACTGAAGATTTGTATGTATAAATGATATAAACCTTAATTTTTTTGGAAGTGATTTTTTTTCTTTTTTTAAATAAATTCTGCCATCAATCTCAAGTCTCCTGTGGTTTTAATCATGAGTTTAGTCTTTCATGTGATTTGGATGTTAAATAGAAATGTCCCTTTGGGCAAGCAGTTTAGTGCACATACTTGAGCCATAGATAAACTCCCTTCAGATGCCTCTAGTAAGACAAGCTAATTCTATATTGGTGAAAATTAGAGGAAGTATCTCACTGTATTTAACTGGTTTTCACTTGTACATCATGCAAGGTCACTCTTGCCTAATATATCACCAGTTTTCTGTAGATAGAAACTGCAGTTGTAACCTGGAAATGAGGTTACGTGAAGGGGTCCTCTCTATTTCCAGTCATGTTAAGTTCCTGTTTTTTTGTCACCTCTGACTCAGTATGTCATCACTTATTTCGAGTTTGGATTAGACTTGAAACATGATTGGTATTGTCAGTGATGTTTATCTTGCCAGAATGTAAAACAACTGATTCTGGATCTCAAAATGCCAACAGGCCAGCAATTAGGGCAAATATGTTAGCAAGTAATTGCTTCAATTTATAATTTCTGTTTAACAAAGTTATAGGTCTCCAGTGAGTGAGAGTCCTTGTTTGGCAATCACCATAACCCCTGCTTCATCATAGGGGGCATCTACTTAACATTTTAAAATGCAGCTCCTGAATAATTTCCTGGAAAGCCCATCTAGACCAGGTGATGTGCCTGATTTCACAGAAAAGTCGGCATCAGAATTTTTTTAAATACTGGTGTCCGATTGGTCTATGGACCCATTTTGGATGCTATTGAATATATTTATTATTGACTGCATGTAAACTTGTAACCCTGACAAAGGCTGCCGAAACGTGTTGGTTTTAATATTAAAGCTTTGTCAAATTGTTCCTCAAGAGTAGCAGAGTTAATTTCATTCTTCATACCTTTTATACCTGACAGGTGTCATGGAAAGCCTCTGTCATACCTGCTCAGTACAAACATCTCCATCACTTAGTTTAAAGGCCTATGAAACCATATTAAATGTATACAGGGTATTCCACCAAGAAGTTGATTTGATGCTGAACAGAGGAACAATTTCATTTCTCATAGACTGACATGCTTTTAGACTATTTAATGTACTTTGTGTGACATTTTTGTGTGACTTTTTGCTGAATGTTGAAGGTGAAACATGATGAGACATCTGTCTGCATGGGGACAGCCAACATTCCACTGAGGAAGCTGACAGAGGGGAGAAATATAACACTGTTTTCACCTCACTTTTGCTGCTGTGAAATAAAATGTCCAAAGCTATTAAATGAGCCCCGGTCATGTGTAAAGTTAATATGCGAACTAGCAGACCGGGTTTCACCACCCAAATCAGTGTTTTTATTGACATATTGATCATGAAGCCAGCTATCCAAATTTGACTCTAACTGAACAGTTGGCCTGCTAACTCCTGGCTGGATTCCCATTCATTTAGCCCCGGTACAATGTATTTAATCAAAATCAATGAATTTCATTTTTCAGCATGACACCTTCAAAATGGAGACATGCAAAATGGTCTGCAAAAAGGCCTATGGACTGCTACTAAAAAGAAGGGCCTACTGGTCTGTATTGATTGATCAGGCTTTGGTATGGCGTATTATGCTCCAGGCAGGCCCATACAGTCATGATTTATCCACTTTAACTGTATATTTAAAGCAAGATAGCTCTGAAATGATAGACCTACTTCATTTTGCTCCCCTCATCTGACTGGAGACCAGCTGATCAGATGGACTGGGACAATAAATCAGGAATGAATGGCTCCCCAGCTCTCTAGCCTGCTGCTACATCCATCCTGCCCTTAACAGACAGGAGGTAGGTATTAGTCTAACACTGAGAAAAGTCTGTAGACTAGGCCTATGCAAGCTAAAAACTGGTTATGGTAGTATTAAGGAAACTCACTGACTTTGGTGATGGCCTGACATGCTCACTCCCTCTCTCTCTCTCTCTCTCTCTCTCTTTCTCTCTCTCTCCATGGTGCTGGAATGTAACTGACCAAGCAGCTCTCTCTATGTTACAGCTCCCTCTACTGCTCCAAACATATTGCATGCCACACTGCTCAAACAGCTATAGTGTTGAATGGACTGTATATACAGTATATGCTGTGTGATGTGTATAGTTTATTCTCCAGTGTGTCCTATGCTTTACCTTTGCTGTGGATGTGAGGCCCTGTTGTCCTTGATTCTTAAAACATCACAGACTGAGAAATGTCCGGTGCAGGTCAGAGGTCAGCCTTATAGCTGTGGTTCCCTCCTCAGGTTTTATTAACTTTGAATCATCCACTGCCCTCTAATTCCATGCTCAGTGTTCCATATTGTTCCATGTCTGCTGTTTCCTCCTCCTCCTCCTCCTCTTCTTCTCTATTACCTGGACCTGTGTACACGCCTCTGACACCTGCACAGAATTTGTCAATGGTGAATATTTGACCAAATGTTTGTTTATGCTGTTTTTTCTTTCCTTGCACTGTGTGGCCTTCAGAATGGAGCTGGCCTTGTTCCTTGCTATGTGAAATTCTTTGTTCTTCTTGACTGGCTTAATTGTGCTGTTGTCATTTAACTGTAACTTCCAATTTGCTAGTATTTAATTTTTTGTATCCTCCTGATACTGACCCAAGTAGCCCGATTATGGAATTTCTGATGAAGGTCGGGTAGCTCTGCTTCAGATTCACTGTAGTGAATACTAACAAGCACACCCACAATTACTATAGGATATAATATACTATAGGATTAAAGTCAATGTTAAAAATACTGTACTTCAGTGTAACAGATTTTTGTGTGTGTATGTGTGTGTGTGCATCACCACTGATCACCATTGCTTGGTGAAAAACGTACAGATTAGTTCCTAATGAATGAAAGAGTCAATTCAACACAGTTACTTCTACTGATATATATATATATGTACTATTATTATTATTATGGATTATTTTTGTTTGCCTATTCAAGTATTTTTGTACTATTTTTGCAAATTCCCCGACATTTCAACACAATTTATACGCTTTTAAGTTAAACCCTAACCAAAACAGTTCACCCCAGATGGGACTCGAACCCACAATCCCTGGCTTAGGAGGCCAGTGCCTTATCCATTAGGCCACTGGGGCTTGCTGTAAAACATATATAACTATGCCACTATAATACCTCTTAATAAATGGACTGTAATTTACTTTCCCGTTGCTTACTCGACTCAATCAAACATTATATCTGTTGCCTATGACTCATTAGCCGACATTAGCCTGAACAATGTTACTAACTACAAAGACAGATTGCATGGAGGCTACTTCCTTCGGTGGTGTCACTGCTTTCAGTTCTTTTTTGCAGTAAAAGTCTGGTAAATCTTACAAAACCGCACAGCTATCTTAACGATAACGCTACAGTCAGCAGACCACTTCTGTGTTCAGCATGACATTAAACTGGTTGGCAATCGTTGATCAAACAATCGATAAGCAGAACTGTTGAACTCGGGGTGCATGTATCAAAGACCCCTCTCCGATAAAAAAAAAAGATCGTCTGGGAGGCCGTGAGAAAACTGCAATGTGTTTAACTTGTAATTAAAACCAGTAATACGATAGTATGAAAATGATTTCACGATTAAATATCTGCTGAAATAAGTGCCATCCACTACCAACTCCAGACTGAGTCCTGACTGATGACAGCTCTCGGCAGGCAGGAACCAAACCTCAGTTGTTTTCCTTCTTTCTGCCCAGCAGACTCTGGAGCTCTGGAGGAATGGTTGCCGGCTAGCTCTTCGGGCAGCATTTGTTGGATTTGGCATTCGACCGTTTTGTCAAAATAATGAATTTACTACCGTCCAATCCACATGGGAACGGGCTCCTTTATGCTGGATTTAACCAGGATCATGGTAAGACGTTGTGCTGACATATTTTATTTTCCCAAATGGAAATGGGCAGCGTCGTGGATGCTAAGCTAACGTCGCTAACCCGACGTCTTTTCAGGCCAACCCAATTGACATTAGAGGATAGGCTCGATTGCTACCTAGCTGACCAAGATGCATACAGCTCCCTAATGCTACAGCTACTGTCAAACAACAGCTAATAAGTAAACATGGCGTTAGTTAACAGCAATAACTTCACATTTTATAGGCTTGAAAGTGTCTAACGTCTATTTACTCGTTAACCTAGCCACGTTAGCTTATGCTAACCAAGTAACGTTAATGTTACCTTTAACGTACTCTACAAGACCTCAGTTAGCCAGCTAGCGTCAATAGATTTTTTGTTCCCAGCCAAAACGAAAGTTGGCTAACCAGCTAAGCTAGGCCAACGGGGAATGTAAAATAACGTTAGACACGAATACACACATTAGTGGACACATGGCGTAACACTAAAACCCCAGCTATAACTTGCTTAACGCTAACGTTAGCTGAATTTCTTGTTAAGATGACAAGTGTGTTGGTAACGGTAAGCTAGCTAGTTAATAGCTAACCCCTAGCTAAGTTTGACAGCTGCTACTCAGCTAACGTTAGCTATATTCACCCCTATCTTTAGTTGAGTTGCTAGTTGACAAAATTTTTTGCTAACCTCAGCTGCCTCTGTTCCAGTAGAACAGTACTTTACTTTGCACCACACACATACACAGTTATCTGTTACATATGCCTTGCTTCTCAGGAGGACACATGTAAAGTTACGCCCATGTTTTTATTTGCATCGTTTAGCTTAGCCAAATGCTATATCTTGGTGATATTAGCTATACAAATTCGCTTTGCGCAGTGTTTGGGTTCCCCCTCCAGCCTCTGTGGACATTTTTGTTTCTGTCCTCAGAATTGAAGATAGTGTAGAAAGGCCAAGTGAGCCAAGACCAGCTTACAGTGCTAGTTCTATAACTTAGAGATAAGACACTCAGGATGAGCTTGTGGAAAATGCTTTACACACATGACCTCACATGACCTCTTGAAGAATTATCGTACCTAGTCATATTGAAGGCAAAATGATCAATTAATTACTGCTGATTAACCGTGTTGTCATTGGCATTATTTGTTGGTCAATTTCTGACAGCTATTTAATCTGTTTTGCCTCTCCAGGATGCTTTGCCTGTGGAATGGAGAATGGATTTCGTGTGTATAACACAGACCCTCTCAAAGAGAAGGAGAAACAAGGTAAAGAGATCTAGAATACTAAATTATAATTGTTATCAAAGGAATATTTAACTTTGGTAACATATTATTAGTGTGCGTACATATGAGTTCATTGAACAGTCAGCCTAGTTGCTTTGTAAATCAGTATCACACTGGCATTTAAAAGTTATTGCGACTCCCCATATTACTACTTATATATACTATAAAATATTACTCTGAAAAAGTTCTCCATGGAAAAATAGAAATATGTTAATAGGCTGATTAGAGCTGCAACGATTAGTCGATTTGTTGTCAACTATTAAATTAACCGGCAACTATTTTGATAATCGATTAATCGGTTTGAGTAATTTTTAAAGAAAAATAAGTCAAAATTCTCAGATTCCAGCTTCTTAAATGTGAATATTTTCTGGATTCTTTACTCCTCTATGACAGTAAACTGAATATCTTTGAGTTGTGGACAAAACAAGACATTTGAGGACGTCATCTTGGGCTTTGGGAAACACTGATCAACATTTTTCACCATTTTCTGAAATTTTATAGACCTACAGATTAATCGACAATGAAAATAATCATTAGTTGCAGCCCTAAGGCTAATATTGTCATATTCACATTGCTCTACTGTGCACGTATTACAGTAAGATTTTAGATGACAATTTTCAAAATGAAAACATGTGAATGATGTTTCAGATACCAGGAGCAGGCAATATTAGTGGCTGATTGTTAATGAGCTCAGATGGAGGTATATGTGCAAAAATGTTTTTGTAATTGCATTGCAATTCTAATTTATTTAAGTAGTTTTGTCAGTTATATCATAATTGAAATTGCGGACTTGTGACATAAGTCAAATGTTACAGTACAAAGCAAACGTTATTCTGTGACGCATTGTAATATTGACTAGAAATTCTATTTTTGTAGCAATTGCATTTTAATTCGATGTACAATTTAACATACTGTACAATTTAACAACATGATGTTGCATAATGACAGGGATGTCGTAACACATTAAAGCGGTAGCTGTTGTGATGTAGATTGTAAAATTTGACATTGTTATATGAGGAATGTTTAGTGTTTGACAACTAAACTGAAGTTCTTTCCAAAGTATTTTGGCTTATGAGTAAAGAACAATAATAAACCAGGCAATTCCACTGCACACAGGAACGCAGCATTGTGACAGCAAGACACAAGGTACTGCCTTCCTGCGCTTGATGAGATTTAATCTGGCTACTCCCTGGATATGAAGGGTTATAAGAGGAAGTTAATTATTTTCCCCAAAGAGGCCTGCACATGTGACTCAGCACATGACCTGCTCCAGAGTTCTTTGTCCAATGGAGAAAAACTCATCGGATTGAACTGCCGTAGTAGGCCAGGAGTTTTACGGCGTGCCCGCCCGGTTCCAGTGCTGATTCATGTGCAGACGCTCTGATGACAAACTTTACAGCATGTAGTGATTCTTTCCCGCTGGCCTTGTGCATGCTGTTCGTGGGGGAGAGGCTTGTCTCACTGTGTGGAATGCAGAGGCGTATTTCTTGCCATTGTGGTCTGGCGTCTGTTGTGGAGAGTGGGGCCATGATAGATGAATAATCCATAGGTCTGAAATGACATGATCAGAAGCACTCTGCAAACTTGATTTTAGTCACAGGCACATTTTACAGTCAGTTGCAATCACGGGGGATCCATTCTGTCGGTTTTCTCACTTTTGTGGTCGAATGGCGTTCTTGATTGTAATTGGCACAGTTTTGACTTGTCGTTGTTGACAGTTTAATGGCCAATGAGGTGTCTTCTTTGTCTTTCAGAGTTCCTGGAGGGCGGGGTTGGCCATGTGGAGATGCTGTTTAGATGCAACTACCTAGCGCTGGTTGGAGGAGGAAAGAAACCAAAGTACCCAACCAACAAAGGTACTATGTTTACTATTTGTGAACAATTTATGATAGATTGTTTTTCTTTGCAGCACCGGCAATATTCTCAATCTTGGCCTAACAATAGTCATAACATACTGATTTTTCATGTGCTGAATTTTCTGCTCTTTGTTTTATGATGCTTCTGTCTAGTAATGATCTGGGACGACCTGAAGAAGAAGACGGTTATCGAGATCGAGTTCTCAACAGAAGTCAAAGCGGTGAAGCTTCGGCGTGACAGGTAAAAGACCCCCGCTCCGTATGTTTCTCACTCTTTCCTCGTCCCCATGCGGTGCTCGGGTTTGTTGTGTTGCCCCATCAAAGGCTGGAATGGACGTCTTATTAAAGTTGTTTTCGTCTGTCGGTGCATTGGCTCCTAACAGTTTTGTGGGAAATGATTTCATCATCGGTGCCTAGCAGAATAAGAGTTGTGTAATGCAGTATGAGTGGCAAGATGGAAGGTCTTCAGATTTTCTTTCAGGCATACAATGCTCTGTTATGTCCAAACCCATTTTATGAGGCTAATAACATGGCGGTAATGAGACAGTGCCAGACCATGATGCAGTTACGATGCAGACACATTAATTATACTCAGAGTACAGCTATAAGGCAGCTCTGATTTTGGCCACACAGCCTGTTTGACAAGTGATGATGCAGCTAGAGGTATATTGGTGAACACGAACAACTCTCTCCCAGCGGTGGCAGCTTCTGCACCAAGATTTCTCCGTGAAGTAATCAGAGGTCAAAATCTGGAGCCGCTCCATTGACAAGGAATCGGAGACTGGCCTTCTTTGTCTGAACAGTTTAAACACCAAAATGCTTTCATTGTAGTCGCGCCAACACTTCAAAACCACCGAAATCTGCCAGCCTCCGCAAGAAATCTCGTATCAAGTAAGGGTATCCACAGAAGTATCCAGTGTCTCTGGAATGCACCCGCCCATTCATTGTCAATGGAGCCGCCTCAGGCTTTGTCCCTGTCAGATTAGCATTTATTCTCTTGTGAATTCTGTTTTGAGAGGAGAGTTTCTCTTTAAGATTAGCCTTAAATTCTACTGTGTTGTTTCTCCTTTGTGCTCAGGATTGTGGTGGTCCTGGACTCGATGATCAAAGTCTTCACCTTCACCCACAACCCCCATCAGCTGCATGTGTTTGAGACCTGCTATAACCCCAAAGGTCAGTCCACTCTGCTTCATTTCAGATTCCTAATCGGCCTTCATAACTTAACGCCAATAACACAAACATGTAGGTTTACAGGCTTTTCAGGGTTGTGTATAGGCGATTCTCTCTGTGTTTATTGCATATTCGAATCGCTCAGGTGTGTATTAATAACCGTCGCTCCACCTTTTCTCCTTTGATCTCCTTCCCCCTCTGTTCCCCTCAGGTCTGTGTGTGCTGTGTCCCAACAGCAACAACTCTCTGCTGGCGTTCCCCGGGACCCATTCTGGCCACGTGCAGATCGTGGACCTGGCCAACACGGAGAAGCCCCCCGTCGACATCCCCGCCCACGAGGGGGCCCTGTGCTGCATCGCCCTAAACCTGCAGGGCACGAGGATAGCTACTGCGTCAGAGAAAGTACGCCATGCTAGTGCTGCGTTTAATTTTTAGGGGGATGAATATTAAAACTGTAACGCATGTTTTTACTTGCTGGTTTTTCTCAGCATCTGAAAATCTGTCAGTTGTATGTCAATATTTTATGTGTTTGTTGTTGTTGTTGTCTTTACTGTGTTCGAGTGACATTCTTTTTAAATAATTTTGCAGCATGGTTGGGATTTTTCTTGTTTGCTCAATTGAAAATGTAAATTGGAGCTGCGTTTTGCATGATAGTAACAAAGTCGGGTGTAAGAATAATTTAATGGCTAAAAGTTTCCAATTTCTGAGTGTTAGAGAAAACCTGCTTCCTGAATTGAGTGAATTGACCCCAATCCTATAGAGCAGCTCTACACCCAAATCAATTACATAGCATGGATAGCATTTAGTAAATGGTTCATCAATAGCGAATCCAGTTGCAACCGGAGACATGCAGAGAGTTACGATTCCATGTGAACTGTATTTAAGTATATGTTTCCCGTTACTATGTTGTTGCTGAGCTGTGGCTAATGTGTGTTTTATTTCCCCAGGGGACTCTTATAAGAATTTTTGACACCTCCGCGGGGCAGCTAATCCAGGAGTTGAGACGAGGCTCTCAGGCAGCTAACATTTACTGGTGAGCATTGAGCAATAATGCTGTTCACACATTTAGCAATCGCATTGTCACGGTACTGTCCAGTTGCTCATGGCATTGCAGCAATAGGTGAGTAAGATGACAAAGGCACGGTCACAACTGATTTTGATTGGATTGCTGAAAACATCAGCAGAATTACCCACAAATATCACAAGCGTGTACTTGCTGAATTGGTAGCTCATGAAAGTGTCAGCATACCAGCAACTAGTTAGACTAGTTTCTTATATGCAAATTTCTGTTGACTTAATGTAAGACTAACAAAGACAAGGATGTGCTCCAAAAAAACAGCTTCTGCCATCTTGACCAGAATACTTGCTCTTTTCACAGGGAAATGTATTAACGAGTTGTAGCTGGAGCATAAATAACATTAGACTAATGGAATGTTAGACTCCAACCTGAGAGTAGGCTGAATCTAAAGCTTTTCTCTGCCTCTCCTCCCTGACTGAGGATGCCTGAGCTCAGCAAAGCTTGTAGTCTCCCTCGTTCTCATTACCTCTCCTCCGCTCTGTCCTTGTTCAGCATTAATTTCAACCAGGACGCCTCCCTTATCTGTGTGTCCAGCGACCACGGCACAGTGCACATCTTTGCAGCAGAGGACCCCAAAAGGAACAAACAGTCAAGGTTAGTCTCTGCTGAGCGCTGTCAAACCTTTTCCACTCAGACGACATCAGATAAATCTGCAGTATAATTCAAAATAAATTGAGTTGTGATTAAACCAAACCCAGAGCGGGATTCAGATAAATACAAAATGAAAGGTTGATTTTTGATGACATATTGAATCTGTCCCGCCCCTATATCCTGGTTTTGTTTCCTTTCCTCCGCAGCTTGGCATCAGCCAGCTTTCTTCCCAAATACTTCAGTTCCAAGTGGAGCTTCTCCAAGTTCCAGGTCCCCTCAGGCTCCCCTTGTGTGTGTGCCTTTGGAACGGAGCCCAATGCCGTCATAGGTATGTTGAGGTTGGGGAAGGGGACTGACAATGGCATTCAGGATATAACACTGTGGTTATTGACCAGACACTTTCTGCATCTGTATCAGCACTGGCATAAGTTTAGTGCTGAGCCTAGCGCTGTCAGAGGTTACTAATGTTGTCCCTCTATTTTGTTACATAGTGTTATTCAGGGTTCCCACGGGTCATGGCATCTCTGGAATATCTTGGAGTAACATTGAATAACCATCAAGGAATATAGCAGAATGTATTTTCCGACTTGTTTCTCACATTCATTGCATTAGATGGCAGTTTTCAGCCCAACTGTGGCAGAAACCAGACTGTTCACCCCTTTAGAACAACAGTAACAAATCTGTAAGGAATACCTCCACAGTGGGAACCCTGGTTATTATGCTTAATAGAGACGTTGAAACTTTGTAATTGTTTTTGTAAGAAAAGGTGGTTTCCGACATATTGTTTTCCTGTTTTTGGCCAAGTCAAGCGATACCTAGGCCTCATCCAAGGCCTTCAAATCCTAATGTGTACTTTGACCGCTTCCTCTTTGGATCCGACTGAGCGCAGTGCTCCTTTGTAACTGTAGGCGGGGACAAACATAAAAGACTCAACTGTCACAAATTGTTACAATACGCCTACACTACCAGTCAAAAGTTTGGACACACCTGCTTGAATGTACTATGTTTCTCATTCTCTTAAAGCCATTTTTATCTAAAGGCTTCTGCTTAAATGCTTGAAATGTGTTTCTTAGACAAATATAAATAGTGAAGTTGATCCTATGTATGAATTTCTTTCCAAAGCTTTAAAGAATCTAAAATATAAGATGGTTTTGATTTGTTTAACACTTCATGTCACTGCATAATTCCATTTGTGTTATTTCAGTTTTGGTGTCTTTACTATTATTTCAAAATGTGGAACATAGTATTATGCTCTACTCCCTTCATCTATGCAGCAAAACTTAATTGCCAGATGTTCTGGTGTTTTCTGAGCGCATTCATCTCTCAGCACTTCCCTCTTTCTCTCCCTCCATCCTTTAGCCATTTGTGCTGACGGCAGCTACTACAAGTTCCTGTTCAACCAGAAAGGGGAGTGTTCCAGAGACGTCTACGCCCAGTTCCTGGAGATGACCGACGAGAAGATATGACCTCTGACCTCCCCCCTCTGCAGACTCACTGGACCGCAGCCTTGGTTTTTCTTCTTTTTTTTTTTTTTTTTGGAGGGAGCAGAGGTCCCCGCACCGCATCCCTCCTCATCTCGATAAGACTCTTTCGTAAAAGAGCGTCAGGAGGAGGGAGAAAAAAAAAGAATGAAGAGGCAGTCTTGGGGAGGGAAACCTCACAGCAAAGACAGATGGGTATAAGCACCAACAGGATTGCAGACTTCTCAAGGTCGTCTTCGGACAGTCGGCGGACAGAGGGACGCGAACGCCGACTTCAGACTCCCAAAGCAAACGCGAGAGGGAAAAAAAAGAGGGAAAGTTATTTTTTGAAAGGACAACGTACCGCTTTTTAAGACGTCTTCCGTGGAATTTACAATGGATGGCTATTTTTTAATCGCACTGTTGATTCAGATAGTTAGATGGATTTAAAAAAAATAAAAGAGAAAAAAAAAAAATAGATTTTTGTCAACTAACACCACCTAACCTAACTATAGGGAGTGCCTCTGAACCGAGTCGAGACTGGAGAGAGTGTGTACACGCGTGTGCACATATACTGTCGTCATATGTGTGTGTATAAATACAAGATGTACCATATTCAGCGGTTCGCAAAGCAGGATCAGGCTGAACTGTAATAGCCCGTGTTTTTCTTCGACTTTTCTTCTTCTGCTTCCGCATCCGTCTGTGTGAAGTTCACATTTCACCTCGGACACGAAGAAACGAGCACTGGTCCTGCTTTGTGAAACATCATCCTAGTATTAACTAGATTTTGCTTATATTCACTGTATAAACACGACGCGCCAGACTGAACATGTAACTACATAGAACTGTACATAATAGTAGCAGGAAAAAAAATCAGAAAATTTATTTTTTTTTTTTTTTTTGTCTCTTCCTTCTTTTTTTTCCATTTGTTGTGCAATATATGCTTTTTCCTGATCACTTTTTTTTGTTAGGAGCTTTCTACCTGATCGGTGAAAGCCTAAGAGCCAAACACGGTTTCACTGATCAGGATCTGAACCTGATCAGTATCTGACAGGATTCTTGGTAACTTTGTACCAAAACGGCCAAGATGAACTGTAGAGATGTGGAGAGTTAAGCCGGGTTGAATATTTAATTTGAGTTGAATTCAAGACTACGCTTCCATGTCTCCTCTCCTTCACTGTGTTAATACATAATCAATCCGACTTGATTAAATGAAAAATCCCCTTATCGATGCGTCTGATCGATGGCTCCTTCATGTATTTTTTTTTTTTTTTTATATGGTAGCTTTGTCGGCCAGTGTAGCTTTCCAGTCAGTTCTACATTTTATTTTTTTATTCTCACAATGACACATTTCACTTGAACTGATGCGAGTACAGTTTTTGTCCGCTGTGACTGTAGCTCTGAAAACCACTTCAATTGGCCCACAAGCGCATTGATAGATTCAGCTAATGCAAATGAGGGGAATCTGAAGTGCTTTGTTCAAGCCAGTGGCCATAAACAGGGGATCGGTTCAGCCTGGAGCCGCCACAATGGACCATGTGTGTAAGCGGTACAGTGGAAATGTACAATTAAATATTACATATTCTTTTAACTTTTATTTTTCGGTTGTCATGTTAATCTTGGTATTCAACAGAGTTTTGTTGATTCGGCGGGGAAACGCCTCTGAACACATTTCATTTGTGTTGCTTTCTGCATCCGATTGTAAATTTGCAGGTGTTAACACTACACATCACACGCTGCACATTGTTCCACATACAGCGCTTGGCTGTCAGACTACACTAGGGACGCTGCACAAACTCAAACTTGTTTCTGTGATCAATTCAAGATGATTGTAAAATCCTGCATTTAAATTTGTGAATAAAATTTAATGTCTGCTTTTACAATTATACATTACTTTGAGTCCTGTCGGGCTATTCCGTGTGTGTTTTATTGCAGAATACAAGCGCAGCCTCGCCATTACTTGTATTGAATTTATGAAGACGTGGATCTGTCATTCTCTAGTGTGCTTCAGCACCTCTTAAAAACCGTTTAAGGGGATTCTCAGCAAAATGAATAGACTTTTCTAGGAAAGTTAACACAATAATAGAATCTGTGATTGGATTCTTTGATTATATGTTGCACTCTCACCACTTTCAGAATGGTAATAGACATTTTTGTGCCTTTTCCAAGCCATGATCTCATGATATCGGTGCGCCTATACCCTCTTCTGGCCAGTCCAACCACTGAAAATGAGTAAGTTGTGCTGTTTTGGTCCCTTAAGGAAGTTGATAGCATTCAGTAAGGAAGCTTTTCTACTGCTGCGGTACATGGGCTTCCTGGAACAGCTTGACCAAACTGTGTGGAATGCATGGTGAAGCCCTCCTCTGTAATCCCAGCAGCAACACTTACAGTATGTGACTCTATTCCAGATGTTCAGCTCTTAATCGGCTAGTTGATTCCTAGCAGTTTTGGCTGACACCTAACAAGGGAATAACAGGTTTGTTTGCATTTACCCCGCGGAAGACTTTTACTCAAAAACAAAAATCCACAGACTAAAAGGCTGTTTTAAATTAATTTATAAAAAAAAAAAGCATTTACCCACTGAAGCAGAACGAACATCTACCACTTTGTTTTTCCTCATGGAACATAGAATACAATCTGAACAGACTTTTAGTAGCCTGAACAGAATAAAATAATGAAGCAAAGAGAGACTGCCAACTTCCAACACAAAAGGTAACAAACACAGCCAATGATGACAGGGAAAATCCGAAAGCAAATGAAGAATAAATGAAAAAAAAAAAATAAGTAAGAGGGTAAGTGCAGCACTGGTCAGAATCATATAGCATAGATTCAGTCTAAATTTTCTTCAGTTCCATATTCAGATATCTGCTCAAGTACATTGTCTCTAGATCCGTAACATGCAAGCTCGATGAAGCATATGGTCAAATACGCATGGGAATATACTTTTTTATCTCATAGGATATTTGTAAAATATGAAAAAATCTGTAAATGTACAGTGATAAAGAAATTTCATTTGCATTTGACTGAGCAGAAAAGAAAAAAAAAAAAAAAAAAGATCCACTCCATAGATAGTGTTTTCTTTAAGGAAAAGGAGACTACATTCATTTCACTGAACAAAGAGTCCACATACAAAAAAAGATCCCAAAATATCAGGTGATGTTTAAATGGTTTTTTTTTTTTAAAGACCCCACTTATAGCTTTAGTATCTTAATTATTACTAGATATCTGTGCCTTGGGAAAAAACGGAGAAACACTCAAAAAGATCCAAAGATACACATGTACAACGGAATACTGCATATCTACTCACGACTGGATTAGGTAGGTCAACATGGAGGCTAGCTGCCGAAGATGGGAATGTCCACACGTACACACACTTTTTTCCCTTTGCGGAATACACTACGGTTGATGTCACGTTTTGTTTTTCTTTTTCTATCCAACACACATTTTGTAAGCGCTTTGTCTGTTAATGCTACCGGGGGGGGGGGGGGGGGGGATGATGCCGTCGGCTCCGTCCCCCCCCCCTCTTTTTGGGGAGGGGGAGCGCGTTTCGGAGCTGTCCAATCAGCAGGTGGGCCTTCCTCCCCGCCGTCCCGGGGCGTGCACCGAGGGTGAGTGGGGGGGTGGGGGGTGGGGGTGGGGGGGGCGGCGCGGAGGATGTTAAGCTTGGCTACACGGCTAAGGTCTATGAAGTCCTTTCTGATCTGGAAACCTGTGGTTTTTTTTAAGTCTCTCTCTTTTTCTTTTTTTTTTGTTCTTTTTCTTTTTTGTTAAAACTGCTGTGAAGACTTTTTCCTGTGCTTCTTTCTCTTCGGGTGTCGTCCGAGTCTCCGGCGTCGGGGGGGTGTCGCGGTTCGTCAGCGACTTTTCTTCTTTGATTTTTCGTTTTTGCTTTTACATTTTGGTCTGTAGTTTTTGCATCATATTTCACGGTCTTTTTTATACCTGGGGGTGGGGGTGGGGGTGGGGGTGGGAGGGGGGTTGTCACACATTCTGTAGTCCATAGGCGTTTCCACATCTCTTCTCCTTTTGGCACCTTGGAGTAGATGATAACCGGGGGGTGGGGGGGCGGGAGGGCAAGGTGGAGACCCGAGAGTGTATAAGGTGTGATAGTAGATTAGTTAGGCTCAATGAGTATGGGAGAGCGGGGGTCAGTGTCCAGAGCAGGGAGCTAGTTGTTGCCGACCTGTTCACTGACCCCTCCTTCTCCGGCTCTGTCCGTACTGTTGTTGTTGGTGTTGTTGTTGTTGTTGTTGTTGTTCACGGCGGCTTCGCCCTCCTCTTGCTCCGTTTTCACCCTCTTGGACTCGGGCTGCTCTTGCTGGTCTCCGTTCTGCCTCTTGGTGGGAAGGGACGCGGAGGCCGACGCGTGGGCCGCCAGGAGATGGAGGGGGTTCGCAACGGCTGGTAGGGAAAAAAAAGACTCAGGTTAGAATTACTGACATTGCTGTCCATGTAATGCTGTCTTAGTTATCACAGCCTGAAAAAACAAGAGGTCTCTATTGGCTGTTCCAAAGTTCAGATTAAAAACAAGAGG